>NW_026127307.1:76958-244428 GCF_022985175.1 Labeo rohita | reverse complement strand
TATGCGCTGCTACGTAAGTGTTTTCTGGATATTATTGCATATCTCTAGCTGTGTGTTTGTGTGTACTGTTTGTTTTAGGTGTGCAACCTGATTGGAGGAACTGCCTGTCAATCCGGTGACGCAAGACAGCGACGTACGGGATCGCGCCACCAATCACTGTTCATAAAGAAAAGTTACACACCTGTTCGAATCAGCTGAGGGAAGAATATTCCAGAGTATATACTGTAGAGAATGGTACTCCACAAGGTAGTGTGTGTAGTCCATTATTATTTAATATAATGATTAATGATATATTCTCTCAGGTCGAACAAAATATAGGAAAATCTTTATATGCTGATGATGGGGCTTTGTGGATTAGAGGCCGGAATATACCATATATCAATAAGAAAATGCAAGCTGCAATTGATGAAGTGGAAAAGTGGACTAATAAATGGGGATTTAAATTATCTATTGCAAAAACACAGGTTATTTGTTTCTCTAGGCGACACAAAATTTCACCCCTTTCCTTGTATCTTTATAGACAACAACTGGAGCAAGTAAAAGTTGTTAGGTTCCTTGGGGTTTGGTTTGATGAAAAATTGACATGGAAGGTGCATTTGAATAAAGTTAAGGACAAGTGTAAAAAGGTCATCAATATGCTTCGGTGCCTATCAGGGCAAGAATGGGGAGCAAGTAGAACATCTCTACAAAGTATATATTGGGCACTTATGAGATCTGTTCTTGACTATGGGTGTATAGCTTACATGTCAGCAGCAGAATCAAACCTCAGGGAATTAGATGTATTGCAAGCCCAGGCCCTGAGAATATGCAGTGGGGCGTTTAAATCATCCCCGGTATCATCAATGCAAGTGGAGATGGGAGAAATGCCATTAAGAATCAGAAGGATAAAATTAATGATGGCATATTGGGTCAGTCTCCAAGGACAAAATGGAAAACATCCTGTCAAAAGTATATTAAAAGAGTGCTGGGAACACAATGAAACAAATTACACAAGTTTTGGGTGGATAGGCGATGCAAAAGCAAGAAACGTAGGTCTACATCAATTGCAGTATAGTAATACAGTCCCACTTTCTCCCATTCCTCCCTGGTTATTTCCTTTGCCAGCAGTAGATCTTAGAATACAGCAGGAACTAAAAGACAATTCTAATAACATTCCAATATGGTATATAGTGCAGAAGTATTTTGAGGAACATTTCCCACAGTCACAGGTTATATTTACAGATGGATCCAAAGATCCTGAAACAGGATGTGCTGGTGCAGCAGTGTATGTTCCAATGTGTGAGTTCTATATCAAGAAAAGAGTAACCAACCATCTCTCAGTATACACTACAGAGTTACTGGCAATAATATTGGCCCTAAATTGGATAGAAGAAATGGAAATAAATAATAGTGTCATTGCATCTGACAGTTTTTCAGCACTTGAAAGTATAAAATCTGGCAGGTCATCAGCTAGGATGGATATTGTCTATAATATATTTTGCAAAATGTACGATTTGAAAGTTAAGGGCATATCTACACAATTCATTTGGGTTCCTGCTCATACTGGAGTGGAGGGAAATGAGAAGGTGGATATTCTGGCTAAACAATCTCTAAGAATAAAGGAAATAGATCTATGTATTCCGTTAAGTAAAGCCGAAGCGAAAGTATACATCAGGAAATATACACAATCCGTTTGGCAGATGTATTGGGATGACCATGAAACAGGCAGACATTTATACAATATACAAAAATCAGTAGATGCCGGGAGAATAGGGAGTAGGAATCGAAGGGAAGAAAATATTATTACACGCCTTAGAATTGGACACACTGGACTTAACAGTACATTATATAGAATTGGCAAGCACCCGACTGGGGAGTGTAGACACTGTAATCAACAAGAAACAGTTGAACACGTTCTACTTCAATGTACCAAATACAGTAATGAGAGATATCGTCTCTTTCAGTCAATGAAAAAGGCAAATCATCATGACTTTTCTTTATCTGGTTTATTGGGGAAAACAGCTAATAAGATATATGATGATATTATTAAGTTTATACAAGAATGTGAATTAAGTAAAGTAATATAGAATATACATAATGCATAATTTATTAATTTTAATATAAATTTGTTTTTTGTTAGTTTGTTATATTTTTTGTTAAGATTTTTTTTTTTTTTTTTTTTTTTTTTCTTTTTTTTTTTTTTTTTTTTTTTTGGTTTGTTGTCCCTATGGTCTTTCCCTTCTCTACCCATCATATTAATAAATACATACATCCCGATCCACACTCCAGTCCAGTCGGTGGCGGTAATGCACCATTAAGCTGGTTTGCCAACCGCCATAAAACACCAGAAGAAGAAGAAGAAGAAGAATCAGCTGAGGATTGCTTTGCTCTGTGAAGATGGTTTTCTCTTGCGAGAAGCCAGTCTGAGAGACTCTGTGATGTCTTTGTAGTTGCTGCACTTTCAGCTTGTGGACTGCTCATTGTTGGAAGCTCATGTCGGTCACTTTGGTGACGGTTTCTTTTTGTCTTAGTGTGTTTGCTATACTTAAAACCAAGCGCCGCTTCTGGTAAACAATTGTGTAAAACATCTTGTACTGGCGGGAGGGGTTGTGAGCCAGGTAAGCAGGTCGCGACCTACATGTTTTCATCACGTAGTGTTTTATTGTATAGACACACTAGGCTTAGAGAGACGGTGCTTATGTATCTTTTTCGTCTGATAGTAAGTACAGTTTAGTTATGGCGTCTTGTGCGCTGAAGATGTTTTGTTTTGTATCTTTTGTTGATAGCTAGCTTATGCTGGTTTAATACTTTAGTTAGTTGGGGTTCTTTTTTTGGTTTTGTTAAGTTTTTTTCTTTGGCACCTCTCTTTCGCTCCTTCCTCTCCGCCCGAAGTTCCGCTGAAACCGAACGTTGTATCTTGTCATTGTTTTTAAACCGAATGTTGTATCTTGTCACTGTTTTTTAAACACCCTATTTCACTTTATTGCACAAGTAAAAACAATTGTGACTAGCGTGGTTGTCGGTGGCTCTGTTTGTTTGTTTTGTTTTTTTTCCCTGTTGTAAAGATTTTTCTCACCGTTTTACAAAACATACACGCAACTATTGGTGCGTCAAATAAATCTCCTAGATAATAACGAGGGACGTAACAATGATGATAATGATGATTTCGTTCTGTTTGAAAAATGGAAAAAAAAGAAATTAAGCCAGATTTTTCCTATTTTTTGATCATGGGTAAAAAGAGAGTGCATGCTTTAATATTTGTGCGTGGGCGGTCCTAAAAAGCCACTTTTCAACTGATTTTACGTTACAAATTGCTTTTATAAAAATACAGAGTGTGCTTTCGCAACTTATGTCTATAGACAGCTTGAAAGGTCTACTTCAATGAAACAATGGAAAACAAAATTGTGTTTATTTAATTCGTATAAATCAAACTAGAGGTAGTGTACAGTCTTTCTCGTGTAAGTTCATTATCTGTAACCTATTGTGCTTACACCCAGACCCAGCGCAGTCTATTCCCACAGTATAAAGTCTGGAATTCAACCCAGAAGAACAACCCGATGCGCGGCTTGATTCAGCTAAAGATATAATTTAGTAATATATAATAAATAACATATAATTTATATATAACCACACTAAGTATCAAGGCCACCCACGCATGTTAAACAAACATTAAAGCAATAATTGTTTTACCCACGAACAAAAATGTTAATTTTCGTTTTTCCGTTTCTCAAACAAAACGAAACAACAACAACAACAATAATAATAAGCTATTATTATTATTATTATTATTATTATAAAAATATCTTTATTTCTTTCAGCTGGTATTTCGACATCAAACTTAAGTGTTCCAAATAAATATTCCAAGCCCATGTCGATTTTTCCGAAATGTTGATAATCTTGAATGAGATTTTATAATAAAAATAATAATAATAATAATAATAATAATAATAGTAGTAGTAGTAGTAGTAGTAGTAGTAGTATGATTAGCCTATTATTATAATTATTATTATTATTTCGTTTTGTTTATGTCTATAGACATAAGTTGCGAAAGCACCCCTGTATTTTTATAAAAGCAATTTGTAACGTTGTTGTTGTTGTTGTTGTTTACTGTGGACGTACATAAAATAAAGCAGACATTTATATTATCACAATGTAATGGGCCGGTGCCGCCGACCCGAGAAATGCAGTGTTGCGCTTTATACGAGATGTATGTTTGCAAGAAACATAGCCTATGTAACAGCCAGCCATTATGAAGAAACGTTATTGTGACTAATTTGCAGAGCGGTACATCAGCCGAACATTTATTCTGCATGATGGGACAGACAGTAAAGTCAGGTTAAGTTGAAAAGTGGCTTTTCAGGACCGTCCACGCACAAATATTAAAGCATGCACTCTCTTTTTACCCATGATCAAAAAATAGGAAAAATCTGGGTTAATTTTGTTTTGTTTTTTTGTTTTTTTTCATTTTTCAAACAGAACGAAATCGTCATCATCACCATCATAATATAATCAAACCGTTTTCATTTTTCTTTTATTTCTTTCTGTTAGTATTTCGATTTGCTGTTAAATCAAACTTATGCCATCCAAATAATATCCCAAGTCCAGAGTCGATTATTCAGAAATAACATTTTTGATCTGATCACCTTAAATGAGACATATCGTCTGGGTCCCAGTGCAGTTATTGTAGACAGATTAATCCTAATAAATACACCGCTACAATTGAAAGCATTACATTAAAATACTTAAAACAGTGTATTTCTATAACTTCAGCAACGTGCAGATCCTCCTTTATGTCAGGACTGTGGCGAAGGCAGCGCGGACAATCTTTGCGCGGACTTTTTTCTCGCAATTGCGACTTTATATCTCGCAATTCTGACTTTATAACTCGCAATTCTGAGAAAAAAAGTCAGAATTGTGAGATAAAAAGTCGCAATATATATATATATATATATATATATATATATATATATATATATATATATATATATATATATATTTTATTTAGTGGCGGAAACGGGCTTCCATAGGTTTATTCAGAAGAACTACATGAAGAAAAAAATATCTGACGTTAGTTAAGTGTAAGTGGGAAAAGATTGGTTTATATTTATTAAATTATTGTAATTGTTTCTTTTAATTTACAGCTTCAGCTATGAGGAATCCAATCCTTCAGTCTCCGACAGAATCAGATGCTGAAAAATTCATCAAAGATTTCCTTCGCTTGGCCCCAGGGAGGATGTAATTTTTTGTTATTTGTTATGCATGTATATATGTTATAAATATAAAGTGTATTGTTTTGTCTGTATAGTTTGTTATCTCGTTTTCTCGTTTTTGTATAAATTAATCAAATGTTTGCTTGTTATTAAATGTATTTTTTATAAAAATCAACGAATCTGTGTTTTATTATTAGTTGAGAGTGTGGTTTATTTATTTATTATCATATTTGGTCATTGTAACATGCATTAGGGAGCATTATAGAGGTGCGGAGGGTATTTAATTAAAATAATGAGGGGGGTGTTTTAATAAAACGACGTCTATCCGACATGAATCAGACATTTGGCAGATGTATGAACATCTGATTAACATCGTCTAAAGAGCGGATCAGGGACGTTTTAATACATTTAGGTCTTAAATAGGTAGGCTAAGCGTCGTTCTAACATCTAACATGCCAGATGAGCAAACGCCCTCTGCCAGACATCTGCCAGATGAAAAAGATGACGTCGCATAGACGTCTCCGCGACGTGTGTGTGCTATCTGGGTGTGTTCTTGCAGTGGAGCGGTCTCTTTAAATTTTCGCGCTGTTGTGACGACGCATGACACGTGACAACATCAACATGGCGGATGTAGTACGTCCGAATTTCATTCATACTATATAGAAAGTACTTTTTAACGGTCGGGTAGTACGTTCATATTTAAATATAGTACCTACTTAAGCAGTATGCGATTTTGGACGCAGCAAGAGTTTTTTGAATCTACGTGTCAACTGAACCAAATCATTCGTAAAATGATTCAGCGATTCGAAGCGCTCGAATCAGCGCTTGCTGATGACAAACAGTGGTCAAATGTAAATACAAAATGAACAACAAACACAAACGTGTGTAACTTTAACTTTTTAAACCAATGGCAATTTTTAATGAAAGTGAACGTGTAACTATTAACTCAAACTCTTACTGACTCCCTTAACAGTGCACTGACTACTGAAGTAGGGAGCAGATTGAGACGCACCAAGAGATTTAGTTTACAGTTATTTTTATTTCTGTTATTATTCTCTTCCTAAACAAAGTGTCCAAACACACAGGAAAAACTCCTTCTGAATCAACCGAGATCCAGGTCACACACTATTGTAAAGATGGTGTTTATTAACCCTCTCACTGGTGAGTTTAAAATATTCCGCCATTTTAGTTCGCGCTGAATCCGAGCTGTGGGATTTACAAAACGCAAATTCATCCTCTCCTCCCGAAAAACATTAAAGTAAATCTCTGGTGAACTGGGAGAAGAGCAGAGTAAACTTTATAGTTACCTGCACAATGTGTATATGATATCAATAAAACATGTCGTCAGATAACTTTTGTAAGGATCATTATTGCCGCTGCCATAGACATCGGCGTGTATTTTGCTAAATATAAATGCATCGTTTTACTAGGACTTATGTGTATGTAAATGTCTGGAACCTAAAATAAGCATTATATGGTTGAAAACACGGAATAGTTGCGATAATATGACAAGCGCTCAGCGCGTCTGATCTGGCTCAGCGCCAGACAAAGCAGATTTGAATTCAGCGGTTGATCACGTGATGTGCTGAACGTTCGTGTGATCGTACGCGTGAAAGGGTTAAAGAGGAGAGTGAAGACATGAAGATTGAAGAAACATTCAGAGTCAAACATGAAGATACTGAGACACAAACAGGTTGGTTTTCATTCTCAAAGCTGAACTCACTCATTTGATCCTTACTAAAATGTCCAGCACTACAGAAATGAATGATCTTTTTGAAGAATGACATATTTCTTGTTAAATAAATTGATTATTTAATTTTAATTTAATATTATTTAATATTATTTTATGTATAATATATAGTTACATTGAATTTTCTTTACACCTTTATTTTTGGACTGATAATAAAGTCAAATAATTGTATGTGAGAGTCAGTGGTGGTAATATCAGTGTGTTCCTAGTGGTCAGTGTTAGAGGAACTTAGCTTAGTCTGACAGTTTGCCTGCTCTGGACCAGTTTAGTTTCCTAGCATAAGTTGCGAGAGATGCTGAACTTGAGCTATGGTAAATTTGCTTTCTGAAGCCAAATCAAGTGACAGTAAGTCAGACTAACTGAGATAAACCTGGCTTATTTGGTAAACTTGTTTTATGAAACAGCCCAGGTGTCTTGGTCCAGAATTTATAAATGTCTACTGTGGATTGTGTGTCATGTGTCTAACCATCTGTGGAGTTACCTTTCTTGTGGAATTATTAAAAGACCATTTTACTTGATCTTTTTCTTTGTGTGCTTATTAGACATCACACCCATGACACATAATTTGATATGTGATGTACACACTTATTCTTAGGCAGCACTTAGTGTTGATTATAGATCAAATCGATCCACCATGGCAAACAGCCAATAAATTTGTGCTGTTCAGTGCATTTGAGACGTTGTGTTTTCCATAGTGCAGTTACAGTTATGTTCTTCATCTATAAATGTTAGAAAGTTTTTATTTTAATGTTTTACTAATAACCATAAAAGGCACAGCTGTCATAAAACCAGTGGGAAAGGTTGCATGTTAAAATGTTTTTATGTATCTTAAAACAATGTCATTAAATCTTGGACACAATATATACTTTTATTTTTGGACTGATAATAAAGCCAAATAATTGTATGTGAGAAAGTCTGTGGTAAATAATACCAATGCATTCCTATTTGTCAGTGTTAGAGAAACTTAGCCTAACCCCAGACCAGGGGTGCGTTTCCTGTAAGACGTAACTCTGATTAACCTCCATAGTATGATGCATTATTGTGGAAATGAATTAGCTAGTCACGACTGTTTCCCGAACACGGTCTCATCTCTGTCGTTTGAACCACATTAGTTCAGCAATATAGGGCTGTTGTTAATGATGTCACACGCTGTGGTGGAGTAATAACTTCTGCTGTTTAACTGATTAGAGATCTCTAAATGCAGCTATATTGATCATGGCACCTGATGACTAATTTAATATTTTTTGTTCCCTGTCATTTCAATTTATTTGATGTTTGATTCATCACGGGTTCCCTCTTACGTCATACTACAGGTTTCCCTGCACATGCATACTATTTAAAAATAGCGCTTACAGAGGACGCGCAAAAATAAATAATTATATTTAGATAGTACTGCTTATTGTGACCAAGATAAGGCATAATTTATTGAGCTCATATGTTTTACTAACAAGGAATAATGATTCTAACCACAGGTCAAGAGCTGTAGATCCAACCACGTAAGTTTGTGACACTATTTGCGACTTCGTTTTAACTATGGTTTCGGGAAACACAGAATCATTGAACTTTGTTGGTAATGACAGAACTTGCGACCATAGTTGGCTAACGATGCTTTTGGGAAACGCACCCCTGGTTAGTTTCTCAGCATAAGCTGCCACAGTGACTGAGCTTGAGATGGTAAATTTGCTTTATGGAACAGGCCTCTTTCAGGTTCCCACTCTGTAAAAAAATAAACCCATCAAAAAAAAAAAAAAAAAGCAACTGTGTTTGCCAGCAGTTTTTTCTCTCTATTGTCTTAAAGCAAACTGTGAACAATATTGAGAAGAAATTTTGAAATGACAGATTCTGAAACTTTCACCAGCTCAGTGCATATAGGATCTAGCAAGCATTTTGTTGGGTTTATTGTCTGTTGCTTTTCTGTTAAACTGGTGTTAAATTGTTTTTGTTTTTATTTTGCTGTAGACCTGATGGTGCTGAAGGTGGAGACAGAAGTTTTAGATGAAATGGAAGAGAAATATCACCATGAGAAGAATCATCATGATTTTAAGAATGAAGAAAAAAATCCAGTGACAATGAAATGGCCCAGAAGAGCAACTCTGTTCATTATTTCACCTGCCAACAGTGTGGAAAAACTTTCACTCTAAAATGAAGCCTTCAAAACCACATGAGAATTCACACTGGAGAGACTTTCACATGCCAACAGTGTGGAAAATGTTTCACCCAAAAACTAAACCTTGCGATTCACATGAGAGTTCACACTGGAGAGAAACCTTACACATGCCATCAGTGTGGACAGAGTTTCAGGCATAACAAAAATCTTTATACCCACATAAGAAGTCACGCTAGAGAGATTCCTTTCACCTGCAAACTGTGTGGCAAGAAATTCTCATGTAAAGAAATTCTTAATGCCCACGTAAGAATTGACACTGAGAGTGAATTCACCTGCCAACATATGTGCTCAATGTGGACAAACACATAAAAATACAAACTTAACACACGCATAAGAAAGCCATCTGTATGGACAGCGAGGAAAGATTTTGAGATTTACAGTATTTCTTAATCACCACATGAGGATTCACTCAAGATTGTGTTTTATGTCATCAGTGATGAAAGAACATCAACAGGAAATATCATGTAAACATTGACACTGGAGTGAACCATCATGTCCAACAGTGTGGAAAGAGTTTCACTTAAAGGAAACTGAGGTTCACATGAGGCTTCAAATTGATGAGGCTTCACACAGAACAAAATTTTCACAGAGGGAGACTCCACACCTTCTTCCTTCTGGAAACCTCTGGAACAAAAGTGTCCCTGTCTGGAGAGAGGCCTTTCACATGTCTTCAGTGTGAGAAGAGTTTCACACATCAGATGTCATTTGCAAACTCATTCTAAGAGGAAATTACAATGTTCTGAGTGTGATAAGATTATATATATAAAAAAAGCAGCAATTGCAGAAATCACCTGCACATTCACTCCAGTGGAAGTTATCATTTGACTGTGATCGGTGTAAAAAAAACAACAACAAACAAGCAAAAATAAATAAACAAATACTATAAATATATACTTGAATATGGCAGTGTATGTACACATCTACACTTTTATAATAAAAATCCATGCAGGGGTTTTTAATTAATCTGTAAAAATAATATCCTCTTTCGAGCCATTCTCAGATGACTGTCTGTGTGGCGTCACTGCATAAAAAGTTATGCATTGTTTTACATAAGGTAAACTCTTCATTGAAGATAAATACTTTGTTTCCCTACTTTAAAAATAAGACCCCACAATTGCTCCCATCCATCTGCTGCTCATATTGTGGTGTTGCATGTGTAGGAAATTTCTTATTTTTAATTTATTTATTTATTTTAAAACATACAATATATTTAATATTTGAGAGCCAAGATAAATCATAATAAATGCCTATCTATTATTACTACTACTTACAAAAAGTAAATCTTTACATTGTTGATTATTTTTTTCTCTCTGCACAGTTACAGTAAGGTTGCACTGGCTAATATGAAAGTGGTCTTTGACTAATATTTAAAGCTACCAACTTGAGTGGAGAATCACCAACACACCCCCAAATGTTTTTTTAAGGTTACAATTTAAAAATATCCTTTAATCAGCCAGAGGGTGACTGAGACTTACTGGGGAAGACCATCTTCTGGCAACAAAGTAATGTCCATATGACAGCAGCTCAAAGATAATTGAAGTCATGTGTTCAGTACCAGTACTTATCTATTTTTATTGCCACGACAGAATCTACGACTATCTTCATACGACTAAAAAGTTACAATAATACAAGAGTTAAATAAACCCTCAAAATAAAAAAAAAACAAGCAAACAATCATTACAGCAGTTAAAATGTTTAAAATTATATGATAAAAATTCTAAAATCTTTTCTAATACAATCTTATTAAAGTGTCTATTCATGTGTTCAGTTAAACACTATCCTTTAACATTATTAAAGGGTAAGTTCAACAGTTTTCAATCCACTTTGTATTGTTACAAAATTGGTAATATATGTAAAAAGAACATTGTTTTTTCTTTATCAGAGGTACCAGGTTTATTTATCAGCAAAACTATGCTGCAAGATGCAAAACACAGCATTTTGTCATTTTGATGATGCATAAAGTGTGTTTTTGTCATTTTGTCAAAGCTTGTCATTTTATTTTGCGTCATCCTGCAGAGTGTTGCTTATAAATTAAAGGGGAAATATAGGTCCACATAACTCAGGTAAAGAGTAAATATTGTTCATTTACAGATATTAGAAACATTGCAATAATACAAAGCATCTACAGCTGCCATCATCTAAAGTCTTGTTGAGTGTTGCCGTCATCTAAAGTCTTCACAAGTGAGGCTGGATCCAAACTGGAACTGGTGTGAACTCTTGTACCCTTCGGATGAGCATCCTGAGATAGAAACAGGACAAAAAACTGAGAGAGATTAGCACAGCAGCTGTTTATATTATTTCAGACAAAAGATTATTTATTTCATCACCTATAACTGGAATGCAATGTTATGAGATGTGTTATGTGAATACTGTGTATTTTAATCTAATTTAAACTAAAATATTGTGCCTAAGCCCTGAACATTATCAGGAAGGCTATTTCATGTTAAGTTATTTCATGGGATTCTTCAGTTCACCTGTATTTCTGTACTCCTGAAGTCACACAACATTTTTTGTCAATATTTGTCTACCTTTTAAAGATAAAAATGCATTTGAAATTGTTCACCTAAGTTACTTCCAATAACCCATAGATAAATCAAACCCTTTTCAGATTTATCAAAAACTCTCGTATACACATGAAGATGTGATGGAAAGCCTGAAGTTTCATAAACAAGAGCTCAATCTCTAGAGTTAGCCTGATCTTCCCTGTTTTACAGAAGTACTGCAAACAGGGAGGGTCAGTTCCAGTCCTGTCTCACCTACAATCTGATTACCTTCCACAATTATTTCCTCAGTATTTAGAGGATATGAAGCAGAACAACATTGTTTGTTGCAGACAATAAAGTGATGTATAATGCTACATTTTATAATTAATGATAAGACACTTGTTCTTTGCTTTGTTTTATTTTACATAAGAAGGTATAACATTAAAATAATATTAAAGTGCAAAAAACACAAAACTCAAATGCATACAGAGGGAGGGATTCTAGAAGACCAATCACAGTGCTTGCGGTTGGCGGAGAGGTGTACATCAGGCTACGGCATAGCTATAGTGTTTGTCCAACACAGAAGTATAAATCAGCCTTGATCAATCTGGAAGAAACCTCAGCATGCTGTTTGAGTATGGCCGCACCGCAGAGGTTAAGGATTGGCGTCCCAAAGCTAGAGAGCAACTGAAAGAATTAAATGACAATGAGAGGTGCACTCGTTCAAAGCTGTTTTAAGAAACAATGGCAGAATGTTCCACCAAGCTACAAGCAGTGATGGAGAGACATCCTTGCACTGAACTATTCAAAACCCTCCAAATCTTTAATCCTGCCAAAGTATCCAGTTTAAAACTTGATATTAAGAATTATGTCCAAGTTGTCACTGTATTGAGTAACGTCTCTACAGAAGAGTGACATTTTTGCATCTAAATGGACAAGCGTGAGGTTAGTGCAGTGGAGTGATGGGTTGCCAGCGAAGATCGAATGCCAACAACTATACCTGAATCTCCCTATTTGTAGTAAAATTATTTGTAGTAAATTAATCTGCCAAAAAAAAAAAAAAAAAAAGGTTAATTTTGGTAAAAGAAAAATATAACTATGAAAATGCAATAACATGTTCAGTATTAAAAAATTCAGCAAAGATATTGTCATGATGTAGTTATTATTGTACCAAGCAGCTAATTTAGTTGCTGTCTGTGGCATTGATGTTAATAAAGCAACCAAAGAAAGACAGAAAATCACTCACTCACTTCAGTAGCCCTAATAAAGATGAATTTAAATTTATTTATATAAATTAATATGTCTGCTTGAAAGAATGAAGACTGTGGTAAACAAGTTTTTATAAAGAATACATAATTAGCCTACATAAACACTGGTATTTCATTGAAAAGAAGACCATGTTCTTTATGAGAACTTTATGAGAGGTTTAATTTAATTTTAACATAAAAGCATGTTGTGTGTCACTGCAGTTAAATCTGTGTCTAAAAAAAACTTAATATCAACCTATATAATGAGTTTGGTAATTTTAGAGAAATGTTTAATAAATGGAGTACACTACAAATGGATTGTAACTACTGTAGATTTAGTCAACTAAAATCATGATACTTAGTGGACTAAAACTAGACAGATGACTAAAATATGACATCAGAATACTATGACTAAGGCTACATTTGCTATCAAAATTAAGACTGTTCAGAACATTGAACTGAGTTCTCTTTCGCATTTTCTTTACAGGACAATTACATACAAAATTGCCTCAAAATACTATCCTGGCAAGCATGCTTCAAAAAGCTGATTTTGTCTTCAGTGAACATAAACAGCTGAGAAGGAAATCAGATGTGTTTCACCATGTCATTAAAATGGCTGCAGCTTAATTTACCAGCTGCTGTCTATATTTTTAATGTGAATCAAAAACAAGAAGAAATAAATCATTCACACAACTACAAACATGAACAACTTATAGCATTGTTTAATTTTCATCTTTGTTCTGTTTATTTATTTATGCTATTGCTTGTAATTTGTTTATTTAATTTGTCACTTTATTATTGAGGAACTACTATTCATTAGTGATGTTTAAACTTTACATTTGTTGGGCTAGTAATTTATGCTGTGGTATCGAAATTGGAATCAAGAATTGTAAAATTTAACTGGCATCTAAAATTTTGGAGTATGTATTCTTAATGTGAATCATTCATTTATATTTATTTAATTTCTATTTATTTATTTTATTATAAAATTTTCTTTATTTAATTTTTTATCATAATTTGCTTATCTTAATTTTATTACTGACTGTTTACTAATCTGTAATAATGTTTACATTTTTCTATTTAGGCAAGTAATTTTTGTTCAAAAAAATAAATAAATAACTGGCATCTCAAATTTTGTCATTTAAGCTAATTTGTTGTTGTTGCAGGGCCAGTGAAAATGTTATTAAATAAAAATCAGAACTGTCCCACCTGGCCCAGTAATAAAAAATCTTTCAAAAGTGTTGAGCCCTGCATTTATAAAGATGAACTTATTGTTTAGTGAACCACAGGGTGCTCAATTTGTGTGCATTACCTGTGGTGACACCAAAAAAAAGGGACTGCCAGGGGCTTGTGCACATTCACAGAATCAGAACTTAAGCGTGTTCACTGCATTTAAGAGAATGGATGCCGTGGGCCAAATTTAATTAAAAACTAAGATGTTTTGCAAAAAGGATCACTGAAATTTTTCCAAGGGTCAATTTGTGTACATTCCTGCTCCAGATGTCTACTTCTCAGCTAGATTCTAAGCTGGATTCATCCTGAGCTGATTGTCTTGTCTGTCTCAGCATTATATGTGCTCTTCTTGTCTGGCTCACTGGCTCCTGTCTCTAAACCATTGTTTGAATCTGGTCCTTCTGCTATTCTTGAGGCTGACTGCTCTTGTAACCAAGGGTGCTTTAACATATCCTCAAGACAAGGCTGGCTTACATGATTAATGTCTTTGCACCAGTTCATAAGTTCCTGGCATTCTGTATAAGTTTCACAGAGCTGGTTACAAAGCTGGTTAGTCATGATCACACAGTTGAGCTGAAATACAGCTTTGAACAATATAGTTAATCGAAGGTAGTGTAAACTAACAACCGTAAATTATTATTTCAAATAATCCTCAATTAATGTTTCGAGGACTGCAATAATCAAAGATTATCAACAATGTTACTGTCATAGTGTTGTTAGTGCCATCTTACCTTTGGGTACACAGTTGTCAGTTGAATACATCATTCAGCCCAGAAGAAAGCCGAGAGAGTCAATCATATCTATGAGGGCCTCTCGTAAAGGTATCTTGGTTTCAGGATCTGGGTACTCTTCTGGTTCTATAAGCAAGAAATGTTTAGTGAAACAGTTCAGCAGTCAATCACATTCAATGGAGAAGAGGTTTGTTACTTCTTCTCTCTGCACTTGTCTTCTAGTCTTTCTCTACTTATGAGTCAGTCAATAATATGTGCAAAAACACTAATAAAATAATCGAATAATTTGTTGTCCACATCCAAAGTCAATCAGCTTGATCTTCAAGGATGCTGTATCGACCATAACGTTATTCATATGTATGTCTCCATGGCAAACCCCATGGTCTATACACTCCTTTGTGGACTGGACGATCTGAACCATTAGTGTCCGCACAACACTCTCTTGTAGCTGTC
This sequence comes from Labeo rohita, assembly GCF_022985175.1. NCBI lineage: Eukaryota > Metazoa > Chordata > Actinopteri > Cypriniformes > Cyprinidae > Labeo > Labeo rohita. Next base: position 229,175 of record NW_026127307.1, on the reverse strand, counting down.
CACTATTGAGCTCTGCAGTGTTACAAAGGTCTCAAGGTACTCCATAACCAGAACAATTGTTTCTGGGTCTTCAAACAGCTCTATAATATTAATATTTATATCTTTCACCAGACTCATCAGGACCACTTCTAATGGGAGCTTGTAGTGATAGCCAGGCTAGAGAAAAAGTGTTCAACTCAAGTTAGCTGGATAATAATCTACATAATAATGTCATTTGTATTTAGACATTATCTATATTGTTGTGGACACAGCTCTGCCTTTTGGTGTATCAAATATACAAAATATACATACACTGTTTTTAACACTTACAAGGTAATCCTCGATTTCACTTCCACTTTTCCGAATAAATTTGATGGCGACCTGTGGTTTCAAAAAGATGGAGAGCATAGGTCAGCTTGTTGTATACAACAACAAAACATGTATTCTGTTGAACTGTTTTAAACAGTGGACACAGATCAACACCGATCTGCAGTCAGTGCATTCAGGAAACAAAGTGCTGTCTACCTTCTGGCCATCAGATTTTCGAACAGCCATTCTGACATGGCCATAGTGTCCCGGTCCCACGCAGCTCACCGTCCAGATCATATTTCAAATGTACTGTAAGACATATGACAATATATTTTAACATAAGCAAGACTGTTGTTGTGCCTGAAAGAACAGATCAAAAATCCATGTAAAAGAATGTGGATGGGTTTTTAAAAGAAGTTAGTTTTTCTTAATGTGGACAAAATCAGCTACTACTTTTAAGCTGGGTTATTGCTTCTTACTTTACATTCAGCACATTACATATATACTGCGCATTGCATTCTGGGTAGTCGCCACCATGTTTTGGGACACGCTAAATAGCGTACAATGACAATGAAGACAAATCACTAGAGGAAAAACGACTGCATTTGGGATAATATTTTTAAGAGCTGCTTGCACTTGCTTAGAATAAATGTACTAATATTTGAATCCATTGTGTTCATTCAAGCACTCAGTTGTGTGGCCAGAACACAACACATACACACTCACAGAAATCATACGGACGCCTTCCATATCGTAACACACACAGGACCAAATTAATTTCTCTTTTGCAGTTTTTAATAACTAGATGGCACTGACATATCTGCCAAATAAAATAAACACACTAGGGGAACCAGTGCTCTGCACATTTTGTGTGTATCTCAGATGTCTGTTCTTTTCAAAAGTAAGTGCCCTGTGAACTTGAAATATTCCGCCCTGAAACAATATAGTTAATTAGATGGCAGTTAAATTTAAAAAAAAAAATTAACAAATATTCCGCCCTGATTACAGTTCAAAAACTGTAAAGTCTTTAGTATTCTTTAAGAAAAGCCACTCAGCGAGCATTAAAGTGTGCAACACATGGATTTAATTGAATTTAAAGCTCTTCTTTCATCTATTATACATTCCTTCATCTAAAATGACAGAACAATGTGTTCCTTACATTTTTAAGCCACAAACTCTGTAAGATCTGTAGTGCAGCTTGAATATATTATTTTTGATTAACACAATTAAGAAAGTCTGTTCTGCAGTGTTGATTTTCACAAATCAATTTCAACATCAATAAGCTTCATGTCAATGCCACAATAAAATGTTGGAGCAGTTTAATGTTATGACTGTTTGGGCATCAAGTCTGTGAAATTAGTTACTATCATTTGTGTAAACCATTTGTGGCATGTATGATGACTTAATAATCATCTATAAATGTATATAAAGTAAGCATGTATTGAGTAAAAGACTAGTTAATCATTAACGAACGCTTTCAAATGACATAACATCATTATTATAAAGTGTCAAATATGATACAATGTTTTATTCTTACTTCCTGCTTACTCCTTTTTTTTTTCTTTTTTTTTCAAACATATTTGGCAACCTTGTTGACAAAATGAAAGTGAAAGCAGATGGTTTTGCATGCAGTGTTTACTCCTGAAGGGAACATTTTCTTTCTTTCTTTCTTTTTTTCATTCTGACAAACTGATCATCAAATGTTTTTTTGTTTGTTCATGTGTAAATTTACATGTATGTAATGTGAAACCAAGGACATTTTAAGATCTTGTCTAGTAGCCGAACATTTTTATCAAAGTCTTCAGCTGTGGAGCACAAAGGCACTTCCTTATTAATGTAAGTAAGCACAAAATACTAACTCAATCATGAAACACTCAAAAAAATATGATTAAATATGGACAAAAAGGGATTATAACATTTTAACATTTTATGCTCATGTTTGTTTGTTTTTTACTTTTATATTGTTGATATAATGGTCAGTGTAAATGAAAGTAACCTACTGTTGCTACAACGTATTCCACAGTTGTTAAAGCTTGAAATGAGTTTGTTTTTTACACTGTAGGTAAAATGAAATATAATAAATGTATTTTATATATATAACTCATGCATGGCCTTTCTTAATATAAGCAGAATATTTCACCTTTATGATTGAGAAAGGGAAGTCATCACTTTCTCAATGTAGTTACATATAAGTTGTTTAATATCACAATTACAATCAATAAACTGTCAGCAATCAGAGAGGGCTCTAGACTAACTTTTTGCACTGGTTGCACTGGTGTGCCTAACTTTTTCTTAGGTGCACCAGGCGCATCGCATTTAATTGCCATTTACAATTATTCTAATTATTTTTTTTGCATGATGATATGATGAATGGATGGTTCATTTTAATAGCAGATTCCGCTGATCTGCACATTCCTGCACACTTATATACGCTTATAATCACTTGTGCTTTTAAGCCAAGTCCACGCTAAAAATAACGTTAACTGAAATCTGGACGCGACTCTACGCAATCTCTGATGAAATCAGTTATGTGTTTGAACATCTACTGGATCCTTGGACAAAAGTTTACAGGGGTTCACCCAATTCTAATTGTAAAAGTCAAATTATGTACATTTTAATGTATTGTTTTCGTTATAATTTATTCACATTATTCACACAATTAGAAATGGTGGCCTGTCATGATTTTGGCTAATGCAGGACACTGAATGATGCGCATCAGAGGGGATTTAGAAGTGGGTATATGCAAAGCCGACTGATAAAGAAATGGGTATAAGCAGGTTCTGCACTACACCACTGCATATTACCCTACTCTATAGCATTAACACAGGCGTAACTCCCTTCAAACTTGATCTGGAATGTCACCTTTTCTGTCACAACTTCTCGAACAGGCGAACAGACACATAAACACACACACACACAAATGAAATTGCCTGATGAAAAAGTGTTTTAAAACTGGTTCACATTTTAGAAAATGTATTTAATATTTGCATCATTACTGATTTATCTCATCCACCCGCGACCCACCCGCAAATAATCAGAATGCATTTTTTATTACCCGACCCACCGACCCGCGGATTATCCGCAGCGCCGGCGGACATAACCGCTATCCGCGCATCACTAATTGCCGGTGTTGTGCCCAATTCTGACCCCCGCCAGATTACTACCCCCCTAGTTTGGGGTTAGGGTTAGGTGTGAGGGAGGGGTTAGGATTAGGGGTGGGGTTAGGATTAAGCAATCAGGGAGAGGGGGTAATAATTTGGCGGGGGTTGAAAATGGGCACAACACCAGTCATGGTCTTCCCACACTCCCTTCACTATCTCTGATTGGTTTAGACCACGATATGGACCTAATGTGTGTCTGTTGAACCACAGTTGTGGAGAATTTTTTTTTTCTTTCCCTCGAACGGCTGGTCGCACCATTGAGAAATTTAGTCGCACTCTAGAGCCCTATCAGAGAGGTAACAATGGCTGATTTATGTTCACTCACTCTAATCCTCAATAATCTTGAGTCTTTCCAACATACATCAGCGGACATGGACATTATATGTCTGTTTTTGGTCATCAAGTGCAGCATCTGATCTGGTTGCCAAATCTTTTATAAATGAACATCTGTGGATATTTGATAAACCTAAATTTATTCACAATGAATTTCATCTGATAACTATTCTTGGTATAAGGGAGAACATAAATTAAAATGTTTCTTTTCATTTTCTTTGATCATTATTTATTCATTGAATTCTCTTTCATTTCTTCACTTCCTCAAACACTGATTGAAACCAAATCTGTGGTTATCCTCATAATACATTTTAAAATACTCTAGTCTAAATGAGATTACAGTTACTTTTTATTGATTACATATTATTCACATAATAGCAATAAACAATTCAAAATTTATTGATTCTCACAAATTCTTCTTTTTCATAAATTAAAATTAAAATCACATTATTTCTAATTTGCATGTAATGCAGGGATTCACTTTTTTTTTATCAGCCAAACCTCTTTCACCTAATATATTTACTTTAAGTACCCCTGAGATTTTAAGGGGTTAAATTAATATCACATGCATGTTCACATGCTATTCTCTGACATTGGTTAATTGGTCTATGTTTCATGCTGTAAATAACAACAAATGGAACATATATTCTTTTTCTTTGCATTTTTATATCAATATGGTGCAAGATTATCCTATTTAAGTAGGTCAAAAATAGATCAAAAGTAATCGAAAGCAGTCAGGTTTTATTTTCTAACATGTGTGATGTACTGGATTAACAACAATTTTTACAATTATTATAATTTTTACAATTTACAAGGTACTGTGTCATATCTCTCAGAAGAAAGTAATGTATTTTTGTCTGTTGGTTTTCGAAACCACATAGTAGAAACTATATTTTTCATTTTAGATATAAATACATCTAAAAAAGAAGAAAAAAATAATAGATTTAAATATTTAAATGTATAGAAAGGTTTGCCTAAAGTAAACTTATATTTTAGGATGTTTACATATTTTTACTGGAAACAGAACATATAACTACTTATTTTTGCAGTGTAAATACAATTGTCTGAAATAAGTGTGAGCAGACCACAGGAGTTTTACTTGTCTGCATATGACACCATCAGCATGTGGACAGCAGCAGAACAGTGCAGTCATTAGACCTGTTCATACTGTTCAACCACAGATTGAGTCCATCAGTGTCTGTTATTGTTCTGACTGTGTTGCTGATCCATCAGCTGAATGAACTGTAGCAATTTAATCTCCACTGTGTGAATTTGGTTTAAGATTGAGTTGAATGATAAGAATTGTACAGAAGTGAATGTAAATGTATAGACTTTATGTTTTTCCATTTTATACAGACAGAATCAATTCTTCACAATCCAGAATAAAGCTGTTAAATTACTGTAGTTTTTTGGTGTTGTTTGTCTCTTCATCTAGAGTCAGTGGTGGAGATCAGAGTGTTGAAATCCATCATGGATGAAACATCTGGAGATGAAGATGTTTTCCCAAGATACAGGCACTCTGAGTAATACATCAAACTACCTTTTGTGTTATAAAAAAGTGTATGTTTTGTATTTAAAGTTGTGTATTTAAATAAGACCATAAAGCCTCCACAAGAGTTATTCATAAAAATATATTACCTATATTAAGATGTATATTAAGTATATTAAGCTTATTATTTTTCTCATCATAAAGGATTAAATCTGTTGTGTTTTAGTTCAGTTCATCAGAAGAGATCAGAAGCAGAGCCCAGCTGTGTGTCTGTGAAGAGTGACAGGTCTATGAAAGAGCCAATAACATTTAACAGTGGAGATTCACAGTTTGGTCTCAGGTAAAAAAATTGTATAAAAATGATTATAGCATGGCCTTTTAAATAATCATATAACAGTTCAGTTCATAATTTTTTATGAACAGTGTATGAAATTATTATAAAATGCCCTTTACAGTGAATTTGATAATAATAAATCTAGTTGATTTCTTGATAAACAGCAATTTCTGTAACAATGACTCAGAGGCGTGCGGATCCATTTGCAGGCAGTTTATTGACAAGACGTACAAATTTGTTTGTACGTCTTGTCAATAAACTGCCTGCAAATGGATCCAAACAACAAGCAGCGGTAATCGTAATCCGGGGACAGGCAGGCAGATCGGGGCAGGCGGCTGGAAACAGAGTCCGTAAATCAGGCGAGAGGGTCAGGGCAGGCAGCTAGAATCAAACACGAGGAGACAGTCCAAACGATAACTAGAGTGAACAAGGGAAAAACGCTCAGAAATGATCACCGTGGCAAATCAAGACTTCGCGAGTGACAACAGGAAGGACGCCATTTTATAGGAAGGGAAAGCGGGGCAAAGGTGAAGGGTCAAACCCAGGTATGGGGCACATGGGAATTGGAGTCCGAATCAATGGTTAATATTCAGGTGAAGGCTCCCTCCGGTGGTGTGGGAGAGATGCTGCGGGAGGCTCGCTTGTAACAATTACAAGGATTAATGGACCCACTTTATTTAAAATTTCTTTAACTACCGTGTACCAACATTTAAAATTAATCATCTGATACAATGCAATTATCGTACGCGCATATTACAGTGATGACGGTAGTTTCAGGAACAACACAGAGAGAACGCGCTTGCAGAGCGTGTTTCATTTAGACTAACAGGACTGAGAGATAATACAAAATGCTCGTGAATTTTTACTTGCTTATTTATTTGAATTTCTGCTTTAATATCCGTGTTATTTATCGGTGTCTTTGACGGTTGTCTGTTACAATATTTTTCTTAAATATTCACCTTTCAAATAATTGTTTTATGTAGATGAGTTACAGCAGAATTCGTAGAAAACAGACAAAATAATGTATTTAGTCTTTCTAAATACCAGAATTGATTTTTAATTGGTTTTCCTGTTCAAAAGTAACAGTTATTCTTCAATGAATGTTTTCTATAATGAGGTTTGACGTCTGCTTTGAAAGAGAGGGCAAATAAAAAAAATGTTCACAATGGAAAAAAAAGTTAAACAACATGCCTTTATTTCACTCCAGAGACCTATGAAAAATAAATTCTAGTAAGTATAAAACGCCATGGTCAGTTTTTATCCCATATAACGTGCACACATTATATGAATTAAAAAAAAAAAAAACTTTTTTGAGATATAAGATATTACTGCACTTTAGAGGGGTATAAAGACCCCATTTCTAATAAGTAGAAAAAAACAATGATCAGTTCTTATTCAGGACGTTCCATACTATATACACACCACGTTTGAAACTATTTTACTGCAGCATTTATGAGATATTTGACATTATTACACTTTAGAGGGGTATAAAGGCCCCATTTCTAATAAGTAGAAAAAAACAACCACCAGTTCTTATTCAGGACGTCCCATACTATATACACACCACATATGAAACTATTTTACTGCAGCATTTTTTAGATATGGGGCGTTATTACATTTTAAAGGGGTATAAAGACCCCATTTCTAATAAGTAGAAAAAAACAATGATCAGTTCTTATTCAGGACGTCCCATACTATATACACACCTCATATGAAACTATTTTACTGTATCATTTTTGAGATGTGGGGCTTTATTACAATTTAAAGGGGTATAAAGAACCCATTTCTAATAAGTAGAAAAAAACAATGATCAATTATTATTCAGGACATCCCATTCTATACGCACACCACATATGAAACTATTTTACTGCAGCATTTTTTTAGATATGGGGAATTATTACATTTTAAAGGGGTATAAAGACCCCATTTCTAATAAGCAGAAAAAAACAACCACCAGTTCTTATTCAGGACGTCCCATACTATACGCACACCACATATGAAACTATTTTACTGCAGCATTTTTGAGATGTGGGGCATTATTACATTTTAAAGGGGTATAAAGACCCCATTTCTAATAAGTAGAAAAAAACAATGATCAGTTCTTATTCAGGACACCCATACTATACGCACACGACACATGGAACTATTTTACTGTATCGTTTTTGAGATATGGGGCATTATTACATTTTAGAGGGATATAAAAACCCCATTTCTAATAAGTAGAAAAAAACAACCACCAGTTCTTATTCAGGACGTCCCATACTATACGCACACCTCATATGGAACTATTTTACTGCAGTATTTATGAGATATTTGACATTATTACACTTTAGAGGGGTATAAAGACCCCATTTCTAATAAGTAGGAAAAAAACAATGATCAGTTCTTATTCAGGACGTCCCATACTATACGCACACCACATATGAAGCTATTTTACTGCAGCATTTATGAGATATTTGACATTATTACACTTTAGAGGGGTATAAAGGCCCCATTTCTAATAAGTAGAAAAAAACAACCACCAGTTCTTATTCAGGACATCCCATACTATATGCACACCACATATGAAACTATTTTACTGTATCATTTTTGAGATATGGGTCATTATTACATTTTAAAGGGGTATAAAGACCCCATTTCTAATAAGCAGAAAAAAACAATGGTCAGTTCTTACATGGGACGTCCCATACTATACTTACACCTCATATCAAACCATTTTACTGCAGTGTTTTGGACATACGGGACATATAACACTTTAAAGGCCTATAAAGACCCCTTTTCTAATAAGTAGAAAAAAACAATGGTCAGTTCTTATACGGGATGTCCCATACTATAATTACACGACATATGAAACTATTTTACTGCAGCATTTCTGAGATATGGGACATTATTACACTTTAAAGACCTATAAAGACCCCATTTCTAATAAGTAGAAAAAAACAATGGTCAGTTCTTATACGGGACGTCCCATACTATACTTGCACCTCATTTCAAACCATTTTACTGCAGTGTTTTGGAGTTACAGGAAATTATTACACTTTAAAGGCCTATAAAGACCCCATTTCTAATAAGTAGGAAAAAACAATGGTCAATTCTCATAGGGGACGTCTCACAGTATATCCACACCTCATATCAAACCATTTTACTGTAGCGTTTTGGAGATATGGGACATTATTAAAATTTAGCAGCCTATAAACACCAAATTTTTAATATGTAGAACAAAATAATAACAGTTCTCATAGGGGACGTCTCACACGATATCCACACCTCATATCAAACCATTTTACTGCAGTGTTTTGGAGATATAGGACATTATTACACTTCAGAGCCCTATAGAGACCTAATTTCTAATAAGCTGAAAAATATAATGGGCAATTCTTATAGGGGACATCCCACAATATATGCACACATTATCTCAAACTATTTCACTGCAGCATTTTATAGATATGTGACATTATTACCCTTAAAATGCCTTATTAAAAATGGGGTCTTTATGCCCCTCTAAAGTGTAATAATATCCAAAATCTCATAAATGCTGCAGTAAAATAGATTCATATGTGGTGTGCGTATAGTATGGGACGTCCTGAATAAGAACTGATCATTGTTTTTTTCTACTTATTAGAAATGGGGTCTTTATACCCCTTTAAAATGTAATAATGCCCCATATCTCAAAAATGATACAGTAAAATAGTTTCATATGAGGTGTGTATATAGTATGGGATGTCCTGAATAAGAACTGATCATTGTTTTTTTATACTTATTAGAAACGGGGTCTTTATACCCCTTTAAAATGTAATAATGCCCCATATCTCAAAAATGATACAGTAAAATAGTTTCATATGTGGTGTGCGTATAGTATGGGACATCCTGAATAACAACTCGTGGTTGTTTTTTTCTACTCATTAGAAATGGGGTCTTTATACCCCTCTAAAGTGTAATAATGTCCAATATATAAAAAAATGCTGCAGTAAAATAGTTTCAAACGTGGTGTGTATATAGTATGGAACGTCCTGAATAAGAATTGATCATTGTTTTTTTCTACTTATTAGAAATGGGGTCTTTATACCCCTCTAAAGTGCAGTAATATCTTATATCTCAAAAAAGTTTTTTTTTTTTTAATTCATATAATGTGTGCACATTATATGGGATAAAAACTGACCATGGCGTTTTATACTTACTAGAATTTATTTTTCATAGGTCTCTGGAGTGAAATAAAGGCATGTTGTTTAACTTTTTTTTCCATTGTGAACATTTTTTTATTTGCCCTCTCTTTCAAAGCAGACGTCAAACCTCATTATAGAAAACATTCATTGAAGAATAACTGTTACTTTTGAACAGGAAAACCAATTAAAAATCAATTCTGGTATTTAGAAAGACTAAATACATTATTTTGTCTGTTTTCTACGAATTCTGCTGTAACTCATCTACATAAAACAATTATTTGAAAGGTGAATAATTAAGAAAAATATTGTAACAGACAACCGTCAAAGTCACCGATAAATAACACGGATATTAAAGCAGAAATGCAAATAAATAAGCAAGTAAAAATTCACGAGCATTTTGTATTATCTCTCAGTCCTGTTAGTCTAAATGAAACACGCTCTGCAAGCGCGTTCTCTCTGTGTTGTTCCTGAAACTACCGTAATCACTGTAATATGCGCGTACGATAAAATCAATCGCGGCTGGCTTGACCGCAGTCTTAAAGGAATAGGCTGCGCTGCGCCTGGGAGTGAGCACAGTAGTACAGATAATGAGCTCAGATGGGGAAGACTGTAGCTACACTACCTCTTGTTGGATTTATACAAATTAAATAAACACAAATTTTGTTTTCGATTCCTAGTTATTTTGCACAAGCAGTTTGCAACGTTTTGTTGTTATTGTGGAAGTACACAAAATAAAGCAGACATTTATATTTCTTTCCTCTGCTATAGGGATCGCGCCGGCGCCGCCGACCCGAGAAGTGCAGTGTTGCGTTTATGACATATTTGCAAGAAATAGCCTATGCAACAGCCAAACCTTCAGAAACTTAATTGTGACTAATTTGCAAAGGGGGACATCGGATGAACTCTTATTCTGCACGATGGGGACAGACAGTAAAGACAGAATCCAAAAAAAAGATTTACAGGCCCGCCCACGCACAAATAAAAAGCGCTCTTTCACAAATCTAGCTTAATTTTCGTTTGTCCATTTTTCAAACTGAATGAAATAATAATAGTAATAATTATTATTATTATTATTTTTATCATCATCATAATACAATCAAACTAATTTTTGTCATTTTTCTTTTATCTCTTTCCGAATATTTCGATTTGAATCGACTATTCAACAATAACCGTTTTGATCTGATCATCTTAAACGAGTCATATCCTCTGGGTCTGAGTGCAGTTATTGGATTATATTGTAGACAGATTGGTCTGCAACTGATACCATTACATTAAACTGCATTTAAAATAACATGATCCATCACGCTGACTGGCAATGAAATTGACTACACGTTCAGGGTCGCTATATTGTCTTCGACAATGAAGTTGCAGACGGGCCAGCCTTCTTCTCAAGTGTCGAACACTTGTGTGTAAGTTGTCAATGACTGACAGACACAGATCTATTTCAGTATGAGTGAGTCCCTGATCAAAATAAAAGCGAATACGATCATCCATGATGCTGCAATGATGCTGCCTGATGTTCTTATGCAGGATACGCAGAGAAAAGTCGTGATAACGAGAAAACATCTTTTGTTATGTCGAGAAAACGAGAAAACTAAGTCGTGATAACGAGAAAACAACTTTTGTTATATCGGGATCACGAGAAAACAACTATTTATGTCGAGATCACAAGAAAATTAAGACGTGATCCCGAGAAAACAAGACGAAAAAAATTAAAATGCATGGCCGCTTAGAATTTCCGTATATTGCACAACATTTTATATTATCATATTATCACAGTTCAGTTCACAGGTTTTGTATAAACACAGTGTATGAAATAATTATAAAGTGCAACTTCAAGTGAATTTGATAAATGTATAGTTGATTTGTTGCATACAGCCATTTAAAGGATAAACATTAATCTCTCTCAGTTTTAGTCCATCAAGAGCGAAGTCCAGCTGTGTGTCTATGAAGAGTGACGGTTCTGTGATTCAACCATTAGATTTTAAGAATGGAGATACACAGCCTGATCTCAGGTATTACATTTCTGTAAAAGATATGATCTGAAAATATGAGACAGAATATATAAGACATTGTGCTCATTAGCTAATGTGGTCATGTGGAATATTTATTTTACAGTCATGATGTCTACAACACATTTAAAACAAATCTGCTGAAGAAGTTTGAGTGTCTGTATGAGGGAACAGCAATACAGGGAAACCCAACACTGCTGAATGAGATCTACACAGAGCTCTACATCACAGAGAGTGAGAGTGGAGAGATCAATAATGAGCATGAGGTGAGACAGATTGAGACACAATCCAGGAGAGCAGCAACAGAGGACACAGCCATCAAGTGCCATGACATCTTTAGACCTTTACCTGGACAAGACAAACCCATCAGAACTGTGCTGACAAAAGGTGTCGCTGGCATTGGAAAAACAGTCTCTGTGCAGAAGTTCATTATGGACTGGGCTGAAGGGAAAGACAATCAGGACATCCAGCTCATATTTCCACTTCCTTTCAGAGAAATCAACTTCATGAAGGAAAAAAAACTCAGTCTTTCAGATCTTCTTAATTTCTTTTTCCCCGAAACAAAGGAAATGGAAATATCTAGTGAAGAATATAAAGTGTTGTTCATCTTTGATGGTCTGGATGAGTGTCGTCTGTCTCTGGACTTTAAGAGCGAAGTGAAAGTGTGTAATATATCTGAATCAGTCTCAGTGGACGTGCTACTGATGAACCTCATTGTGGGGAATCTGCTTCCCTCTGCTCTCATCTGGATCACCTCCAGACCAGCAGCAGCTGATCTCATTCCCTCTGAGTTTGTCCATCGAGTGACAGAGGTACGAGGCTTCAGTGAGCCACAGAAGGAGGAATATTTCAGGAAGAGAATCAGTGATCAGAGTCTGGCCAACAGGATCATCTCACACCTGAAGTCATCAAGGAGCCTCTACATCATGTGTCACATCCCAGTGTTCTGCTGGATCTCAGCCGCTGTTCTAGAGAAGATGTTGAGTCAAGCAGAGAGTGGAGAGATTCCCAAGACTCTCACTCAAATGTACACACACTTCCTGATCCTTCAGACCAACATCAAACATGACAAGGACTATGAGAAGAAAGTGAAGGATGAAGACATGATTCTCAAACTGGGGAAACTGGCTTTTCAGCAGCTTGTGAAAGGCAATCTGATCTTCTATGATGAAGACCTGAGAGAGTGTGGCATTAATGTGACAGAAGCATCAGTGTACTCAGGATTGTGCACTCAGATCTTCAGAGAAGAGTTGGGTTTGTATCAGGGGAAAGTCTTCTGCTTTGTTCATCTGAGCCTTCAGGAACATCTAGCAGCTCTATATGCACACCTCTCCTTTACGACCAACAACATCAATGTGTTTGACCAAACCAAAAAAAATATTTACTCTAGGGACTTCAGGTCAATATCTAAGCTGCATCAGAGAGCTGTGAATGAGGCTTTACAGAGTAAGAATGGGCATCTGGATCTTTTCCTGCGTTTTCTTCTGGGTCTCTCAGAGGAGTCCAATCAGACTCTCTTACGAAAACTACTGACACAGACAGGAAGCTGCTCCTATAGCAAAAATGAAACAGTTCCATACATCAAATTGAAGATCACAAATAATAGCTCTCCAGAGAAATCAATCAATCTGTTTCACTGTCTGAATGAACTGGGTGATGATTCACTGATGCAGGAGATCCAAGATTATCTGAAATCTGGAGAAATAAGAGAAACCAAACTCTCTTCTTCACAGTGGTCAGCTCTGGTTTTTGTGTTGCTGACATCAGAGCAGAAGATGGATGTTTTTGATCTGAAACAGTTTATTGGAAAAAAACATACAGCAGATGAAGTTCTTCAGTATTTGTTACCTGTGGTTAAAGAATCCAGATCAGTTCGGTAAGCAACACTAAAAACAATCAAAACAATCACTCCACTTTAAAAACTTGACCACATATATGTGACTATCGCAAGCCATTTTAACATTTAATCTAAAAGCCGTACTAGTATCTATTTTCATGCTACTAGTACTTATTTTTTAGATACTAGTCTCTTTTCCATTAAGTACTAGTATTTAGTCAGTAGCTACTAGTGCTTATTCTTTAGGTGCTAGTGTTTATTCTTTAGCTACTAGTGTCTTTTGTAAAGTTACTAGTACTTATTCATTAGATACTAGTTCTTATGTTTTAGATACTAGTACTTATTCCAGTGGTGACTAGTATTTAATTACAATCTTCCTGTTAAGAAAAGATAGAACTAGTACTTATTTTTAGTTACTAGTAACTTTTTAGACCAAAGATATCCTGGACTTAATAGATACTAGTACTTTCTGAATTTGCATTTCTGGCAGTATGGTAATTGTATGTTGAATATTAATGAAACAGCAACATATAGGATAGAGAATAGCGAGGAAACAGATGTACTTTTTTGAGGAAACAACATAGAAAAAACAATAGTTTGTACTCAATCACATAGAAAACATTTTTGGCAGTTTTGTAGACAATGTAATTTCGTAAACATAGTAGCCTAACGGGTTTTTTTTTTTTTCATCGGGTGCCATCTGGTGGCAGAATGGAGAAAAGACCAATTTTTATCATCTATTAATTTCCACATTTTCCTCCAGTAAAAACAATAAATATCATATTAGGGCTGTACATTGACTTGTATATAGCACTGGTGCTAAAGACATTGAATGTTTTTTACATAAATATTCTGTACAGGGTATACAAAATCCTAACCCTTATCATTTTCATACAAACATTTTCTTTATTTGAAAAAAAAGGCCCAAAAAATATTTATTAAAACACACACACACCAGGTGTGCTGTATTTGTAGGGCTACACATAAAAACAACAACAGCAACAACAACAACAAAAAAAAAAAAAACATTTAAGCATTTAAGAATAAATACAATTAATATAGCTGCAAGAAAAGTAAAAAAAAAAGTACAATTTTCTACAGTGGAGAAAGGATTTGCGTTTACCTCAAAGTTCTTAATTATCTTTGCAATTTTTACCCAAATCAGGATTTTGTGAGCAATAATGAGTACTCAATTAAAGTAATTTTCTTTTTCATTCATACTCATCGCTGGAGGGCGCCCTCCACAAATGAGACTCACTGATGACGTTCCAGGAAATCCCTTCAATGGATAAAGGCATTCATTCAGCTTTTGCTGTAGATGTAGCCTAGTAGCCAAATAACATGCATATAGAGGTTTTAATTATAAAACATGAATAAAATAAACAATTACTGCAACAATATATGGCTTTCTGTGTTCTTCAAGACATCTCAGGCACTTTTATAAGAATAAAGTAAATTTAAAATGCAATGCTAACCAACATAGCTTTTATCACTTTTTAGAATAATATAAAGTGGCATGATTTCTGCCTCATTCTGTTTAATAAAACCATGTCAGATCACAAAAATAAGTTATTTCAAAGTCTCGACTGATGTTGTGATGTGTATTTGGGCTAAACATATCATTATACATTTGTTGGACAACATGTTTGTAATCTTTCCTTGTACAAAGCCAGTTAGCCAGTTAGCCCTACTTAGCAATCAAATTAATTCAGCATATTAATGTATTGTATTACTCTGATTTTTGTATTGTTGTGGACTCTGATTGGACAGTGGAGAGGTACTCATGTTTATGTAATGATCTTTTTAAAAGAAGATATCTCTGAAGACATTCTTACTAGTAGGTTAAAGATATCTCCAAATGAACAGGGAAGGGTAGTTATTCTGTTTTTGATATCATTGTTTCATTTCTGACTAGTAATTATTGCAATAGTGACTAGTATCTATTTAAATATTACTAGTAAGCATTCATTAGATACTAGTACTTATTTAATAGATACTAGTACTAATTCATTAGATACTACTAACTATTTAATGGATACTAGTAGTTATTCATTAGGTACTAGTACTTACTTATTAAACACTAGTATCTTTCATAATTATTACTAGAAACAATTTTTTATCTTACTAGTCAGATCTGCTTTTTTACTAGTCTTAAGTTATGACTAGTCTTGTCACGAATCTGGTCGGTGTCCCGCTGTCCGCTCACCACCAGATGTCACTCTCATCCCATCATCACACTCTGACTCTTGTACCACACCCCGGACTACATCTCCCGTCATGCATCACGCTGATTGCGTCAGCACATGTGACCAATCAGCAGCACCATAAAAGCCCCGGTCTTTCCCCATGCTAGTCACGGATTGTTGTATTGTTCTATTCCCATTGTTAGCGTTTCCTAGTTTCTTGTTCCGAGTTCCTAGTTCCCAGTGTTTTTGTTTTTCCCACCTGGTTATCTCATTTTGTCTGTCTAGCCGCCTGCCTTTTTGGACTATCTCTCGTTATTGGAATATTCTCTACGATTGCCTGTGATATTCCTGTCTGCTCCTGCTTCTACCCTGCCTGTACGAACATGTCTTTGTCTCGCCCCTTCAATAAAAGCTTGCGTATGGATCCGCTCGCCTCTCGCCTCTCATTCCCGGTTACAAGTCTGAATGGCCACAGTAGAGTTCAATTAAACATTTTACTAGTAAAATAAAAAATCTTACTAGTAACATTTCAAATAAGTACTAGTATCTAATAAATTTGTACTACTATCTTTTGAATAAATACTTGTTGCTAATCAATAAGTACTAGTAAGTAACAAATAAGAACTAGTATCTAATTACAAGGTACTAGTACCTATTAAATAAGTACTAGTATCAAATAAATAATAACTAGTATATAATGAATAAATACTAGTATGTAATAATTAAGAACTAGTATCTATTTAATAGGTTAGAGTATCTAATAAATAAATACTAGTATGTAATGATTAAGTACTAGTATCCAATAATAGGTACTAGTATCTAATGTTGAACTACTAGTACATAAAAATTATGTACTAGTCAAAACTGAAAAGTTGATATCTCATTGACAGATCACATAGAAATCAATGGTAAAATGTAAAATATTTTACTAGTAACAACAGAATAGTTACTAGTCACTATTGAAATAAGTACTAGTATCTAATAAATAAGTACTAGTATCTATTTAATAGATACTAGTATCTAATGAATAAGTACTAGTATGTATTAATTAAGTACTAGTATCTAAAAAATAAGAACTAGTATCTAATGAATAAGTACTAGTATCTTTTACAAAGGTACTAGTAGCTAAACAACAAGCACTAGTAGCTAAAGAATAAGCACTAGTAGCTAATGAATAAGTACTAGTACTTAATGGAAAATATACTAGTAACTAAAAAATAAGTACTAGTAGCATGAAAATAGATACTAGTACTGCTTTTAGATTAAATGTTAAAACGGCTTGCCATAATGTGACCATATAAACACTTTTTTACACATTGTTAATGTGCAAACAATGCATTAATTATAAAACTAATTAAATAAAACTAATTAAATAATTATTTAAAGTAACAAACAGTCAATGGTAACACTTTAGTATAGGAACCAATTCTCACTATTAAATAGTTGCTTATTAGCATGCCTATTAATAACTTACTGGCTCTTTATTAGTACTTATAAAGCACATATTCTGCATTACCATATTCTACATCCCTAATCCTACCAAATACCTAAACTTAACAACTACCTTACTAACTATTAATAAGCAGCAAATTAGGAGTTTATTGAGGCAGTTAGTTAATAGTTTGTTAACCCTTAAACAGGCAACGCGCACCACAGGATTCATGATCTTTAGTCTCTTGTAGGAGACGTGAGGAAGAAATTTTCATCCAATACTGTTAGTATTATCATAGTTGAGGTTGTTTGGAGTATGGGGGTCATGTGACATTTTCTGTGGTAGTTTTGTCAGTTTGACCTAAAGCCAACATGTACATCAATGAGACTGGACATTTAGAAAATGTAGACAGTAGGCGTATATAAATCTTAAGTTTTTTTCAGCAGATGCAATACTGTATTAATACTGTATTAATTTTAACCATTGTCTTGAGATGTTGAAAAAGAAAATTCAGTCATATGTTGTTCATGTTGTTTATGTTTTGAAATGTGAATATCCCCTAAGATTTGTTGCCAGATTAGGGTATAAAAACAGGATTATCCTCAATGTTGACAATGAATGGTGTCACAAGGTAAACTGTTCCCCCTGTTCTAGTTACTGGGGTGGTGTGGCTTGGTGAGTGCATGAGGGGTCGTGTGGGGTGGGGTGTTTTTAGGGGGTTTGGTGTTCCCCCTTGGTGGTTATGGGGGATGGCGGGGGGCCTAAAAATCACAGAAAATACACAGTAATCACAGAAAATATAAGCAGAACCCCTTGATAAAAAAAAAAAAATCTCTCTGAGGGTTGTGGAGGGGGGTGTTTGGGGATTATAAGTCGCATCAAGATGAGTGGATCCCCCTCAGTAGAAATCGCATTCCAGGGCCAGAGGCCCTTGGGAAGAGCCTTATAGGCCCCTCCTGGCCTCTGGGCCCCCTGTACACAGTCCCCTTTTTATTTATTTTGAGTTTAAAAATTGTGCAAATATTAATATTTGCATGTAAAACTGATATTATTACATGTAGTTGACTACATTTTGCATTTGATCAAATAAGATCAAAATCTACTGAATCATCCTCAGTTTCTTCTTTCTCAAAAACTCCACTGATGAGCCATTGGTTTGGTGCATGAAAATAAAGGCCCTGAGATTTTGGTTCCCCTTCAGTCGTTTCACTACGATGTTACATATGGAAACTCGCTTGAGAGTCCAATCATCTCTGAGCCTTATTCGAAAGGCCAATGAACATTGGCGAGTAGTATTTGCATGTCGAGCCACTCCCCCGTACATACGGGTATATAAGATGGTGGCATGCAACCACTCATTCAGATTTTCGCTTCAGAGCCTCGTCTCGAGTCTAGAAGACAAGAAAAAAGAAGAGTTCCTGTAAAAGAGTTTGTGCTCTCGCTCTGCTGGCGTGCTGCCAACATTAAAAGAGCTTAATCTAAAAGAGCATTTGGCAGCCGCCAGCGAGATCCTGCGGGCTGCCGTTGTCACGGCAAGAAGAGCCACCTTGCGATCCAGCGAGCTTCCCCGTTTGAGTGCACAGTTGTGCCGCGGTCCTCCCTGGGCAAACCGGGATCTAAAAGAGCTAATTTCTCACGGCTGTCGAGGGCATTTTTCCCGGGATGTCTCTCCAGCCGTGCGCTTCTGCATGCGCCAGTTTCCTCGCCTCGCTGGACGGACATGATCACTGCCTCACGTGCCTGGGCCGAGAGCACGCTGAGGCAGCGTTCACGGATGGTTCATGCATTCATTGCGAACGCATGGCCAGGTTAAAGTCCCACCGCTCGTTCGCGAGAAGGCTCCCCTCGTTGCCTTCCCGTGGTAAGTCGTTAAGCCGTCAAGGTTTTTCGGCTGCCGCGGCGAGGCACTTGGGGGACTTGCAGGTGATTGTGCAGAACGTTCCGCCGGCCAGCAAAGCCCCGCGGACTTCTGCATCACCGTGCGGTCCCGTTGAGTGGCCAGAGCAGTTCACTTCCCCGCATGACGGGCCGAGTGTCTCCTTTGGTGCTCCTCAGGAGGTAGAGATGTCTGCTTCAGCATCAGAGAGGGAGTCAGAAGGTGAGGCGGACGTCCCGGCGGGTCAGCGCCCCTCTGACGCCGAACTTTCGGCTATGCTCCTCCGAGCTGCCAAGGAGATTGGTCTGGAGGTGCCTAAGACACCTCCGGCCGATCCTTCGAGGCTGGATGATTGGTTTCTGGGGAGGTCACCCGCGGCACCGCCGCGCTCCCCCCCAGTACCTTTCTTCCCGGAGGTGCACGAGGAGCTGGTGAGGACGTGGCGGGCTCCATATTCATCTCGCCCACGCCCCAGCTCCTCTCCCCTCGCCACCCTCGACGGCGGGGCAGCCAAGGGTTATGTGGCGGTCCCTCAGGTTGAGTACGCTGTCGCGGTGCATTTATGCCCGCGGGGCGCCGCCACCTGGCGGGATCGGCCCCATCTCCAGGGAGTGTAAACTTTCGTCTGCTCTCGCGGGCAGGGCTTACCACGCCGCTGGACAGGCTGCCACTGCCCTGCACGCCATGGCCAGAGATGTCCGATTGCAGTAGTGCTTTCCTTCCTGCAGGAGAAGTTGGAGCGCAGGCTGTCCCCTTCGACTCTCAAAGTGTACGTTGCTGCCATCGCAGTGTATCACAATGCAGTGGATGGAGCATCCCTTGGTAAGCACCAACTGGTCCTGAGGTTCCTTAGAGGTGCGAGAAGAGTTAATCCCCCTAGACCGCACCTTATACCCTCTTGGGATCTCGCCGTCACCCTCCAGGGTCTACACCAAGCAGTTCTTTGTCTGATATGGAGGTCAGCAGAAAGGCAATGCTGTCTCCAAACAGAGGTTGGCCCATTGGGTGGTAGATGCCATCTCCGTCATATCAAAACCAGGGAGAGCCATGCCCCTTAGGTGTTCATGCCCACTCCACAAGGAGTGTTGCCTCATCCTATGCGTTGGCTCATGGCGCCTCACTAGCAGATATCTGTAGAGCTGCGGGCTGGGCGACACCTAATACCTTCGCTAGTTTCTACAACCTTTGCGTTGAGGCCGTGTCCTCCCGTGTCTTAACATAAGACATCAGGTAAGCGGGAGACCGGCTGGTGTCAGCTTGCTGCGCCACTCCTAATGGATCCGTGCGCTATATCCCTCAGTTGTTCCCTCCGGTGAACCCTGGGTCCTCCATGCCCCACAGTCAGGCCTAGCTGCGGAGTAGTGCCTGACTGTGCTCCGGCTGGGATCTCTAGAAGCTACAGATATATTGAATTATTTTCATTCCACATGTAGAGATCTCATGTGCTCTGCCCCCCCAACTTCTGCTTCAGTAACAACTGGCATCCCTGTGTTACTATTGGCGCTCAGGGCGTTGGGAAGGTTACGTTCATATCCGTCCGCTGACACGTCCGCCTGTCAGCACGTGGGTCTGTGCGTAACGTGGCATCAGGGTCGTGGCCTGTTCCATGGGTCTGTTCCCATATGTAACGTCGTAGTGAAACGACTGAAGGGGAACGTCTAGGTTATGTGCGTAACCCTCATTCCCTGAAGGAGGAAACGGAGACGTTACATCCCCTGCCATGACCCCACGTCGCGCTGACGCCAGGTTGCGACTCGGCTCCTCAGCGAAAACCTGAATGAGTGATTGCATGCCGCCATCTTATATACCCGTATGTACGGGGGAGTGGCTCGACATGCAAATACCACTCGCCAATATTCATTGGCCTTTTGAATAAGGCTCAGAGATGATTGGACTCTCAAGCGAGTTCCCATATGTAACGTCTCCGTTCCCTCCTTCAGGGAACGAGGGTTACGTATGTAACCTAGATGTTAGTAATTGACCTCCTTCAGCTTGACAAAACCAGCTTGTAGATGGTGTAGTAAATTTCGCTTTCGCCAACCTAGGAATGCCAATTAAGGTAGTGAATTTAACTTTGGTGAAATAGGGTAGTGATGGGTACTCATGTCACAGCTGACGTTATGATTCTTGGATCGCGTCAGTTAATGTATGGTTATGAGTACATCACATAAGAAAGATTGGTGTAATCTTATCTTTTGTTAATTTTATTAACAAAAGATAGACAAGAGCAATCAACAACTACTAAATGAATACCATGAATGAGAAAGGAATAAAGTGCATAAGATGCATAAAATGCAAGTGATTATGTTGGATGTTGCTATGTCAGAGCTACGTTATCTGGAAAGATAAACTGTTGTTACTCTGAAACAAATAAGGTGAAGAACCTTATTATGCATCAAACAAATACGTGTAAGATTTGTTATCAACTGCCGTCAGCTATATAGTGTCTAATGTTAGAAAATCATATACTGATAGTATACAACAATGCCAAGGTCTCTGGAAGAGGTTTGGAAGTGATATTTACGTTCGCTGTGGTTGCGTGAGCAGTCCGGTGGCGGCGACTTCTTCCACTGGTTGCGCTGGTGGCAGTACATTGGGTAAAGGAGCAGGAATCTGTTTCAACAGCCTTGAGATGAAGCGCTGTAGGATGCTGATCTCCTGAAGCACCAAAGGGTCCTAAGATGTGGCCCTGAAGTAGGTGCTGAAGCAAAAGTACCTGAAGTGAAGGTTTGCTCGCTGGAGCTTAACCTTGTTGCATATGTCTGTGTGTCTTCTGCCTCTCTGGGCTAGAGACTCAGAACTTGGTCAATCCACTTTGTCTCTCTAGGATGGAGACTCAGGATGCGGCATCTGTTGTTGTCTCGCTGGACGAAGACTCTGAATGTAGATTATCTCTTTCCTCGCTGGAGGCTCGGAATGTGGTCATATCTGTTGCTGCCTCAAAAGCTGGAGACTCGGGCTTTGTATCTGTTGCTGTCTCAACTTTGTAGGCCAGAGACTCAGAACGAAGGTGATCTGTTGCAGTCCTTTCCCTTTCAGAACTCAGACTCAGAATAGTGTTGCTTTTGTCAACGAAAATTATGACTAAATATCATCGTCAACGAACCTTTATCAACTGACGGAAACAAGACGAGATGCAACGTAAATGCTGGTCATGTGATGATGACTATAACTAAATGTATAATGCAATATTGTTGACGAATAAAAAGTAGACTAAATGTGGTTTACAAAATAAAAACTATGCTAAAATGTCTCTTCATTTTCGTTGACCAAAACGAGATGAAACGAAATGTTATAATGTTATTTCGTTTTGTTTAGTCATGTTATTATTAATACTATTTCACAGTATTTCTGAAGTGGGCTGCATCAGGTCGTACTGCGCAGACACAGGCGACGTCACTTTCTCAAGCCCCACTCGCGGCATTATTTAGAAGATGACAACAAACAAGTTAAGTTACCTGACTGACTGACATGTGCACTAAGCATCAGTGTTGGGAGTACCGCATTACAAATGTAATAATATTACAGTAGTATACTTTTTGCTGGAGAGAAGAGAAATAATGTGGCGGACGCAACAAAAAATAAGTTAAACTAAAAATTACAAAATCAGTTTTTTATCAAATCATAGTCTATATATAAAATGAATGAATAAGGGAAATATATTTGAACTTAAATAGCCTAATTAACAGATTAACAAAACGAAAGGAAAAGAGCGTGGCGTGGCGCTCGTTGAAAGTTCACGGAAAGAAAAAGGAGATGACAGAAATAAAAGTAAACACACTGCAGTTTCGAATGATCTGTATGACCATGTAAAGTGGACGCTGAGGCAGGAGTAGAATCCATGTGCAGTAGTTTATTTGAATAAACGGGATACAGAAAAACAGTCAGAGTGTCAATATCAAAAAGGCAGTCCAATAGTATGCACCAAACACAATCGTAATCCGAGTGGCAGAGAGAGTGAGCGAGCAGTGGGTCGAGTACCGGTAAGACAGTCCAATAGTACAAACCAAACACAATCGTAATCCGAGTAGTAGAGAGATTGAGCAGGCAGTGGGTCGAATACCGGTGAGACAGTCCAACGAATACACACAGCTCAATCGTAAACGAAGCAGCAGGCAATGGGTCAATACCGAAGAGACAGTCCAAACAGGGCAAACGAAACAGTAAGGGGATTTCCAGGTAGCGATAGTTCAGAGACAGATACAGGGTCAAACCTTGAAAGCAGTCCACTCGGTCAAACAATCCAAACAGGGGTAATCCGTAAACTCGATATCCAGAACAGAGTAGGTTGGCAACAGGCAATCAGACAGATGTGATATAAACGCTCGGTAAGGCAGGGTAAACTGGCAATACTTCGCACTGAGGCAGCACATGGTGATCGCTTAAGTAGCGCCAAACAGGAAGTGGAAGTAGAAGCAGCAGAGGGAGCATGCGGTTAGTATTCGGGTGAGGGCTCCCTCTGCTGGCGTGGCGTTACAGAATCCCTCCCCCTAGGAGCGACTCCCGGAGCTCGGCGTGGACGTCCCCGCGGTCGTGGTGCAGGTCGATCGGGTCTGGCTCGATGAAATTCCTCGATAAGGGACGGGTCCAGGATGTCGCGGGCGGCTACCCACGATCTCTCCTCAGGTCCATACCCCTCCCAGTCCACCAAATATTGGAGCTGACCCCCTCGACGGCGCGAGTCCAGCAACTCATTCACCTGATAAGCGGGAGTCCCGTCAATATCCAAGGGTGGTGGTGGTTCTGGGGCTTCATGGCCGGGGTCAGCGTCCGGGTGGACCGGTTTCAGGAGGGAGACATGGAAGGAGGGAGAAATACGATAGTTAGCAGGAAGCTCTAACTGATAGGTAACTTCATTAATTCTACGTAGGATTTTGAAAGGACCTACATACCTTGGGGAGAGCTTCCTGCTGGGCAGCCGCAGTTTGATGTCCCGAGTGGAGAGCCAGACCCGTTGTCCAGGTTGGTAGGAGGGGTGTGGGCGACGTCGTCTGTTGGCTTGCAGTTCCTGTGTTCTGATAGCCCGCTGGAGACGAACGTGAGCGCTGTCCCACACCCTCTCACTACGCCTGATCCAGTCATCGACCGCAGGAACCGAAGATGGTTCGCCAGACCACGGGAACATCGGCGGCTGAAACCCCAGGACACACTGAAAGGGGGTGAGACCTGTAGATGCATGAGTTAGGGAGTTTTGGGCATATTCGGCCCATGGGAGGAATTCTGCCCATCTGTGCTGTTCACGGTTGCAGTAAGTTCTCAGATAACGTCCGATCTCCTGGTTCAGGCGTTCCACCTGACCATTGGCCTGAGGGTGATATCCAGAGGTTAAACTTACGTTGATATCTAGTTGTTTGCAGAATGCTCTCCAAACCTGGGACGTGAACTGTGTACCTCTGTCACTTACTATGTCTTCGGGGATGCCATAGATGCGGAAGACATTGTTAAACAGGGCGAGTGCCGTTTCCATGGCGGTGGGTAGGCCCTTTAGAGGGATGAGTCGGCAGGACTTAGAAAAACGATCAATAGTGACTAGAATAGTGGTGAATTCGTTAGATGGTGGTAAGTCGGTAATGAAATCAATGGAAAGATGGGACCATGGGCGTTGGGGAATGGGAAGTGGCTGGAGGAGACCGGAGAGTAATTCCTTGGGGGTCTTAGATTGAGCACAGAGAGAGCATGATTTGACAAATGATGTAACATCCCTTTGCATGGAGGGCCACCAGAATGTGTTCTGGGTGAGTTTGAGGGTTCTGGAGATGCCGGGATGTCCTGCACTGAGCGAAGAATGGACCCATTGCATTACACGGTTTCGTAGATTGCTGGGTACGTACTGCTTGTTCTGGGGACATGTAGTGGGTGGAGGTTCATGCTGTTGTTCACGCTGGATTTCTTCCATGATATCCCAGGAGATTGGGGCGAGGACGACTGTGGGTGGAAGAATTGGTTCCGGGGGTTGTTGTTCGAGGGGAGGATCGTGTCGTCGTGAGAGGGCATCAGCTTTACTATTCTTGCTGCCCGGTCTGTAAGTAACAGTGAACTGGAACCGTGTGAAGAAAAGTGCCCAACGGGCTTGTCTGGGGTTTAAGCGTTTAGCTCCCTTGATATACTCCAGATTCTTGTGATCAGTGATGACTTGAAAGGGGTGAGTAGCGCCCTCGAGCCAATGTCGCCATTCTTCAATTGCTGCTTTCATAGATAGAAGTTCCTTGTTTCCTACATCATAGTTTCGTTCTGCTTGGGTGAGTTTCCTGGAGAAAAAGGCACATGGAAACAATTTGCCTGGTTGACCGTGTCTTTGTGATAGGACTGCTCCTATCCCGCAATCCGAAGCGTCCACCTCCACAATGAATGGTAGGCTGGGGTCAGGGTGCTTCAGGATAGGAGCCGAAGTGAACTTCTCCTTTAGGGCGGCAAAGGCTTGGCTGGCCAGTTCGGTCCATGCTAGTTTCGCGGGTTTCCCCTTGAGGAGTGAGGTTAACGGGGCTGCGACTGTGCTATAGTTGCGAATGAACCTCCGGTAGAAGTTCGCAAAACCCAGGAAGCGCTGCAACTCCTTCACCGTGGTGGGCTGTGGCCATTCCGTGACTGCCTGGACCTTGGTGGTGTCCATCTTAACCCCTTGATGGCTGATATGATAACCCAGGAACGAAGTCTGGTGAACGTGGAACTCACATTTCTCTGCCTTTACATATAGTTGGTGCTGAAGGAGTCTTGACAATATGGTGCGTACATGATTAACATGGTCCTCCATCGTTTTGGAATAAATGAGAATATCGTCGATGTAGGCGATGACAAATTTGTTGAGGAGGTCCTTGAAGATTTCGTTGATGAAGGATTGAAACACAGCTGGAGAGTTAGCCATCCCATAGGGCATTACCCGGTACTCATAGTGCCCCCTAGTGGTGAGGAAGGCGGTCTTCCATTAATCCCCTTCACGAATTCGGATCAGGTTATATGCACTTCTTAGGTCCAATTTGGTATATATGGTGGCTTCACGTAACTGTTCTAAAGCAGGTGGTACTAGGGGGAGTGGGTAACGGAACTTTATCGTGACATTATTCAGACCTCTATAATCGATGCAGGGCCTGCAAAAGGAATATGGACACATTTAATTGAGCTCATGCCGAATGAGAGAGGTAGGCTGCGTGAGAACAATGCGTTTGCTTTCAGTTTCGCATTAAATTAGCCTAATTTCTTTTGGCTTGTTTAGCAACTTATATATTTTATTATTGTTTTGTTCCGAAAACCATTCAAAATAGTCTATAGGCTAGGTATTGTTTGTACATTATAACATTTGTCTTTATTTACCGGCATTATTAAAAAAAATTAACAATTTTGTGCTTATCTGTGTTTAACCTAAACTATAACGTTAATTTAGACCTACATACTGGTAGCCTATCTAAATATGATTTTATAATTTTATGCTATATAGACCTACATTACCCTCCACTGGATGCATAATGAGCTGCAGTAACTACATTTTGGTATTTTATAACACCTAGTCATACTTCTATGGATATTTTGGTAAGAGTAACTCAAAAGTAGTGTAAGGCTTTACAATTCAGAGACAGTAATATTGTAATGTAATGAATTATTTTTAAAAGACAGTAACGATTAATATATAATGTAGTACATTTTGTAAGTAATCTAACACTGCTAAGCATCCCTTGTTGGCCAAATACTGTAGCAACTTTTGTCAGACTACAATAAAATTTTCATTGACTAAAATTAGACTAAATGTCATCAAAATTAAAACAGGCTGCCAAAAACAACACTAACTCAGAATGATGGTTGATCTGTTGCTGCCTTCCCTGTAGCAGGCCGCAGACTCAGAACTGTGTAACCTGCTAGTCCCTTCCCTCGCGGGTAGCAGACTCAGAACTTTGTTGCTCTGTTGGTGTCTTTCCCCTATGGGACTCAGACTCAGAACGGAGGTTGTCCTGTTTGTGCCTTTTCCTTCACAGGACTCAGACTCAGAACGAGGTATTCTGTTTGTCCCTCCCTCGCGGGTAGCAGACTCAGAACTTTGTGTATCTGTTAACGTCCCCTGGACGTGCCGGAGACTCAGAACTTGGGTTTGTTCTGTCTGTGTCTTTTCCTTCACAGGACTCAGACTCAGAACTTTGGGATTGTCCTGTTAGTGTCACTTCTTTACAAGTAGCAGACTCAGAACGTAGGAGTATCTTTTGGAAGGGTACATTTATCCCTTTCCAATGGGGAGGTAATTGCAATTTGGCGTTTTTCCATTTCTGTGCTGTGATTGGCTGGTTCCATCAGAGTGGGGGGGACACGTGGTTGCCCACCCTTCTTTTCTCCTGTGGAATTTATTTGCCTAGTCCAAACACAAAGTTAGAAAAGTGTCACTAAAGTTTTACTGGTGCATTTATCACTTTCCAAACCATAACCAGAATGCATTTAGCAATGTTACGAACACATTAAGTCCAAACATGATGGGAAAAGATTGAACTGTCATGCATGCATTCATTTGTCCATTAACAGTTTGTGTAAGATGTTGCACTACACATTGCTGTCACAAGGAATACTTATTTCTCTGAATAAGTATAAAATGTGTGTGTTGTAGTGTGCATCAGATTTAAGGTTTGAAAACAGTTATGAATGGATTTGGATTGATCTCCATGATCTCTCTTAGTTTCACCCACTGCTGCTGCATCTGGAGGTCCTAAGGAATTTTTATGGTCGGTCACAAGCCAAACCATTAGGAATCAGTCTTAAGGTGGGTGAAGGGCACAAACTGCATTTTGACCAATAGGAAGTTCTGTCCTTCCCGGGCTTTGTACCAAAGGTGGTCTTCTTGCGCACTAAGAGATGTCTTAATTGCAAATGGGAGTACACGGTTTGCAAAGTATTGTGTACATGCTTTTTACTGAACTCCTTATTGGCAGCAAAGCTGACATGCAGATCTTCCAGATAACTGAATATGTTGGTGGTCACTGGACATCCACTATGGAAGATGTTGAGAGGCTGGAGGATGACCTTGAAGTGTCTCTTAAGTGTCTCATGAACCTTTACCACCGATGGCAGTGAACATCTGCCACACATCTGGGGATGAAAAATGAAAGTCAAAATGAGGCCAAGCATACAGTGTTCACACCAATACATTACATGTAATTAAAATTCTTAAAATTAAGAAAAAAAAAGTACACAACTAGGCTGTGATATTGTTTGATCTATGATATTTTGAATTGGAAGGAAGTCTGACAGGTCAACAAAGAATAATTTTACTTATACTTACTCTTGTACAGAGATTTGTATTTGATTCAGGCCTACCTCCATGTCCAACTCTATGAACTCCTCTGTAGAGTCCCGATGAGGTTCATGATGTGGGCCATGCATTTAATTTGCAAGGAGTTTGGGAATAATGACTGAAGTGCAGCAACAAAAGCCTTCTTCATGTAGGCAGCGTTATCAGTGTCAAACACAATAATGTCTCGATTAGCAATGCTTAATTCTTGTAGACACTTCACAACAGCCAGGTGAAAGTATCTTGCCAAAAATGCACTTGCTGCCATTGGACCAACTTTTCCTTCCATGCATTGCTGTAACAGATGTTTTATGAAAAATTTAGTTACTGAAACATTCATTTACTTGTTTTCATCATAGTTCTTTGTTTTGTTCTTTAAACAGGTTATGTGGATGTAATCTTAACACTCAGTCATGTGAAAGTTTATCATCGGTTTTACAATCCTCAAACTCTGTCCTGAGAGAGCTGGACCTGAGTAACAATGACCTGCAGGATTCTGGAGTGAAACTTCTTACTGATGGACTGAAAAGTCCAAACTGTCAGCTGGAGATACTGAGGTACATGGTTTTCAATCAAATCAATTAACAAAATATTTAGTGTTTATAAAACTGTCAAGCCTATGTTGAATTTATGCAGATTGATCATAAATGCAGATGATGACAATACAGGTTGATCATAAACACAGCTAAAAACACAGCTAAAATCATAAACACAGATTCACAAAATGTATATCTACCGTTTTATCATAGGTAGAATGCAAAATATTTCAATACAAGCATTTCAATCAAATGTAATTTATGCAATATTTGAACCTTTAACCCATGGTATAAAATCAACCCACCGCAACAGTTTAAAATCAGCCCAGTTCCGTGGAAAAAAAAAATGTAGATTTGACAACCCTACATCGAACATGAGCTGCATCCAAAGTGTTTTAAATATTTTTAAATGCTGCATATTGATAGCAACTTCTTGATGCACACAAATTATCATCAATATTAAAATGTTTGCGGGAGCAGGATTAAGAAAACAGTCACTTGTGAGGGTTTTATACAAAAACGCACACAATGTATAATGCCTGTAGAAAGCAAAAGCTGAATCCCGGACATTTTGGGCAATTTAGAAGTCCTGGCCGGACACATTTTTTTTAGGTCCAAAAAGATGACATGTCCACTGAAAAGAGGAATTATGGTCACCCTAATTAAGGGTTTATGTTACATGTGTATACAGACAAGCAGCTCCTGAGGACAAAAAACTCATCACATATATTGCAGGTGCACTTTTAATCCTCTGGGGTCTGAGGGTGTTTTGGGGCCCTGGAGAAGTTTTGACATCCCCTCACATCTGTGCTTTTTTCAGTATCTTAAAAACATATTCATGGCTAAAGTCTGGTTACACTGTAATCAGCACAAACTGGGCTTCAATAATATGTAAGCAACATCAATGTACATGTTTGTGTTTTTGAGAAAACAACATTTATGCGTGGTTAGTGAAAAACTAAAATCTTTAAGTCACTGAAATAAGGCCATGAAACACATTCAGAACATTAGTTCACAAGGCTTTTGAGAACTGGATGTGGTAGGCTAAAGTTTTTTCAACAAAATGATGTGAAAATCATCTCGTTCACAGAGAAAACAATATATTGATGTAAATTTTCTAAGACATGTTTTGTGATCAAAAGGGAATATGCGAAGGAGTGGCAATGACCCATGAATATTTAGCAATTCACACGTGAGAGACAAAGAGCCCTCCCTAATGGCCCATCAATGACACTGTGACTGTCAGATAGAAACAATGAGAGATTCAAAGAATGGAGTTTTAGATTGTTTGTATTTTATTTACAACACAGTATCATCAAAATATACATAATGAAGGTCAAATACACACAACTGAACACCCTGATCTAACCACAGAGATGTGAACAGACTTTGTGTAGTTTCTGAAAACTGTTTTCTGAATTCTGTTCAACAAATGAACAAAGTAAATCTTACCTGATATCTCTAAACTCATCATCAGTAGTCAAGGAACTACAATATGTGTAGTTGAACACCTGATGTTAGTACAACGCTCTCAGTTTGAAATACAGCAGGATTCATCTGTTGTGCAGGTATCAGCTCACTAAAAAACAAACAATGTAAAAAAAACATCTGTGAGCATGTTAATATCAGGAGCATCTGTAATATATATATATATATATATATATATATATATAGTGTATGAGTTTGTAGCCATAGACTCGTGCATTTGTACTAACGTAAAACAACATTTTATATCTATATATAAGTAATAATTATTGTTTTTTCACGTTAAACATCTATTCGAGAGCAGAGTATTGATAAACATGGTCTAAACATACACTCAATGTAAACACTCATATTACATCCTATTGTTATACGACAAATAAATAACTAAATAATATGATCTTTAAGTCATAAACATAAGCATGCTTTGTATGTATTATACAATACAAAAACGTTTTATATTTGGGAAACTATATTATTATTGTTAAGCGTAAGTGTAAACACTATTACCTTTATATCGCATCGTTTTCTATTCTACAGAACATTAAAAAAACATCCTGCCGTCGTGAGACATTTTGATACAATGAAATTAAACGTACTTCATGATGTTTCACTTGCTGTAGTCATGAATTATAGTTTGAAAAAAAAGTCTAACTAATAAAATGTGTACAAGTTCTGTCACAGTAGCACAGTAACAACTAACGCAAGCAGACTAATAAAAGAAAGACTTACTCATGTAAATATCTCCTCTGATGGATCGCGCCGTGTGTCACATGTTGTTCTTCCTCTGAATTCTTGTTCCAACACATCTTCTTACAGAAACGACAAGTAGCCCAGATGTACTTGGGTAAGAAAAGGTCTCGGCGCTTTGTTTACAGTGATGTGGGCGGTTCCGTTTGTCGCGCGCCCTCACGTGGCGATTACACTATGAAAGCAAAAGCATCTCCTGGGCGTGATCTAATTAAAAATAATGAAGCAGAGGGAGAGATTGAACATCGAGTTGGTTTCATGCGAATTACTTCATCAGAGAATATTTGTTTTCAGCAAGAAGGGCTTCATCTAAAAGTAAAAATATCAAGCTTTCTATAGATATATCTCTCATGTGTGTGCGTCACGTATTCGCTGAGTTTTGGTTCATTTTAATGAGGCATTTAAAAACCTTACGTGTGGAGACGGAGAATGCTGAATGCGCACCTTTTATTTTCCTTGTTTTGCAAAAGCATAATGTTTTGTTGATATTGTGAGTGTACTCAAATAAAAGTAGATCCTCTACAGATTTAAATGATGTATTACTTTTATATGTACGATCAAAAATGAGGGAGCATTTTAGGTTCTTTTTGCTCGTGTCATGAAAAACCCCAGGAGGTTAAACATATGGTGTTCCGTTAATGACGTCATAGACTGTTTTCACCCAGTAGACTTGGTGTATGTATATCCCACATCATTAAGGATATATTTAACTATCAGAAAAATGCATTTTCCCATCTCAGGCATTAGTTTTCTTTTATTATTGATCATATTTTCAAGATGTGGTGACTGTAATTCTTCAACCCCGTTATGGACACTTTGGAGGCTCTCTGAATATTATCATAAAATATATTTCTAAAGAAATCAATATGTTTACATTAATCAGATGTCCCCCATACTAATTCAATAATTTTAAATAGAAAAATGACATAAAATCACACATTTTTACTCTCTTAAATCCTGAAATGTAACTAATAAGTGAAAGCAATCTTGTCATTTTTCATCAAAAATTTTGTTTAACTAAGAATTGTAATCAAAATCAATGATCATATGATAGCGCTCAATATTTTAGACACAAATCAGCAAACATTAAATTATTTTTTCAACATTTTAAGAAAATAATATATGAAAATGTAGGGAGACTAGCATAACAGGGTTGAAGATGGTAACGGGGTTGAAGAGACAAATACAGCTTTACATATAAACAGTTGTTTACTCTCAAATTCAATGTATAGGACTTTCCATTAGCATTATATCTCATTTTGTAACCATAGGAAGGATACCAGATACAAATTGCAGTAGAATTAAGTTTTATTAATCTAAAGTAAAAACAACCACAACAGCATATTAACAACTAACAAACATTGTAAAGTGAATTGATCAAATGTAACATAATGTGTGTGTGTGTGTGTGTGTGTCTAGGCATAAGAGCGCCTCATGAGGTGTGCTAAAAGTCACCTCATCCTTGCTCTGATAACATACAATTAAACTTGATGAACTGGTTGAACTAATAACAATAACAATCAGTTAACGATTTCAATGTGTCTGTATCAGCGCCTGTGTCTGTGTCCATGTCAGAGTGTTTTTGCATGTGTGTGCCTGCATCAGTGTGTGTGTCTGTATATATGCATAAATGTGCCTTTTGTTTCATGAATTCATCTTTTGAGTCGGTTCCACACCTCTTTCAAGACTTCCACATGGCGCTTTGTCACAGTCTGTGGGGGTGGAATGAGTTCAAGGACATCATCAAACAGGTACCAGAGGATATCATCCAATAACAACCAAAGTATTAAAATCTCAACCCCATCACAATCTTACAACCCCGTTACAATCAAAAACAATCAAAAACATAACGGGGTTGAGTGTGACGGGGTTGAGATTTTTGCACAAAATGGCCGCTGCTCAATGTAGTGAATACCAGACAGAGAGCACATGGCATGCATGAAATTCAAAATCACCATATATTCATGAAATAACAAAAAACTTTTTCATAAGTAATAGTTTTATATCTTTTTTTCATGTTACGGTGTTGAGTCATTGAGTTTGACGACCACAGTATCACAAGATAAATGACTAAAATAAAGGAAAAAATGGGAGCAACTTGCCTGTTTCTGTGGTCCTGTTGTCCAAAAGACTTCAGTGATGTCACTTCCTGATGTATATGGAATTCTGGATCACACCATTGTATTTATGGGGGTGGGATCATTCGTGTAACGGGGTTGAGGGGTTACTCAGGTAGAGAAATAATTGTGTAATTTTAATGAATAATTAACAATTAAATTAAAAAAAAAGAAACATTACCAGCAAAAGAGCACAAATAGATGTTTAGGTTGATATCAAAATTTATTGACTTTTTAAATAGTATTATTTGGTATTTACAAAGTAAACTTTCATCAAGGCCATGAGGGACATGACAAAATAGGTGGTGTCAAATGAAAAAACTGTATTATTTCTCATAAAAAGATAAAAATTTGTTCCGTTTTTTTACACTGTATTAAAGGGTGCATTTCAATATATATGTAAAGCTGTTTAAATATAAAGTTTGGTGACCCAATAGATGAAATACACCATAAGAGGTGAGAGGGACTCAAATTGTGCCATTTTCATGGAATGACTCATTAACAAAATATGTAGTGCTTAAACTGTAAAGCCTATGTTAATTAGCATGCAAGCAGCTCATAATCCAGTGTTTTTAGTGTCTCTCTGAATTTGAAAATGCAACATGCATCAAACATCTGTTTATTTTAAATATATATATTTTTTTATTGTCCATCCTAATCACCTAATCACTAGATATTATTATTATCTTTATTATTATTATTATTATTATCATCAGCATCTCATCACTAGAGAAAACAAAAAAGACAAGAAATGACCATGAATGCAATTCCATGAGCACATTCAGGTTTTATGTTACATGTGTACAAGCAGCTCCTAAAGACTATATATATATATATATATACACATACATTCAGGTCATGTTCCAACTCCATGTTCATACATTCTAAAGACAAGGAGCTGCTTTATATACATATACATATATATATATATATGTACGTTGTTCGCTTGGAGATGTGTAGCAGCTTAGCTGTGACTTTGTTTAAAACTATTTTCGTTACCGAAATAGAGCAAAATCAGGCAATAGTGTTAAGGCCACACTGTTAGACAATTCAAAGGGTTTTTACAGTAACTTACTGGAAACACTGTTGCCAGTAAGTTACTATAATTAGGTTTTACAGTTGCAAACTGTAAAATACTAACAGCCAAATATTATTAAAAAAGTCAAATTCATCAGTGTACTACTGTAATACATTAATTTTTAATATAGATTTAAGTAGATTTTATCATTTTTATATTGAATTTATTTAAATTTATTTTATTTTACTCTACATAGGTACTACTGGCATTCAATTAAAACAGACACAATAATTACAAAATATCTAATACTTTATTTAAAACAATGCATGTATAACACTTATACATAATAATACATGATAAGTGGAAGACTGTAAAAATACAGTCTTCCACTGCTGGAACAGTGCATCTTCACCGTTTCTCCTGTCTTAGGATGTTTTGCAGTGCATTATGTTGTATCGACTGGATTTATCCTCACAAACAATCTATTGGCAACAGAAACATAATGGAGAAAAAAACATGCAGCCAAAGAATACACAGCCATCTGCCAAACCTACAACCTGTTGGCTACTGGCCAACATTATACTAACACCTGAACAAAATTTCACAATAGTTAACCTTATGTTAATATAAGATAAACGTTAAAAAATTATTTTAATTCGGTAACTTAATTCAATAAGCTGACAAAAGCCACGGCGAACACTACTCGACAAAAGACAATGTAGAACCCATTAAATATACTATCTACAGTGGATGCTTACAGCAAAGTAATGCCCCTGTATATTTCTGACTTACAGAAGCTCCCTACACTGCACAATGAATCTCTTATGTGCACCATGTCTACACTTAGTTTGTTATAATGAGAGGATTTGTAAGCTGGCATAACTCAGCACTAAACAAAACTCTGGTGTTTTGAGCAGTGAGTGGATTCTGATTAACACTGTGTTCAAGGAATGAGATATGAGATATATGAGAAATGTCTGTGATACATTACCTAATGCTCCAAAATGTGCTAAAAGTGTCTTACATACTACATAGACCTGACATGCTACATGTAAATAATATGCATTGGTTGCATTTTCTTGTCAGAAATAGTTATTTTGAA
This sequence comes from Labeo rohita, assembly GCF_022985175.1. NCBI lineage: Eukaryota > Metazoa > Chordata > Actinopteri > Cypriniformes > Cyprinidae > Labeo > Labeo rohita. Next base: position 193,797 of record NW_026127307.1, on the reverse strand, counting down.
ATAAGTCAGCCTTTAAAGGGATAGTTCACCCAAAAATGAAAATTCGATGTTTATCTGCTTACCCCCAGGGCATCCAAGATGTAGGTGACTTTGTTTCTTCAGTAGAACACAAACTATGATTTTTATCTCAAACCGTTGCAGTCTGTCAGTCATATAATGGCAGTCAAAGGCTACCAAATCTTTGAGAGTAAAAAACCAAATTAAACCCTGTAAATTAAACTTGTGATGATACACTGATGTCCTAAGACACGAAACGATGAGTTTGTGTGAGAAACTGAAGCCGGTGAATTAGAGGTAAAATAAAAAATGATTTAAATACTGTTCAGTTTCTCACGCACTGATCGTTTTGTGTTATAGGACATCAGTGTATCATCACGAGTCGCAGGGTTTAATTTGGTTTTGTTTGTGTATGTTTTTTTAACTCTCAAAGATTTGGTAGCCTTTGACTGCCATTATATGACTGACAGACTGCAATGGTTTGAGATAAAAATCTTTGTTTGTGTTCTACTGAAGAAACAAAGTCACCTACATCTTGGATGCCCTGGGGGTAAGCAGATAAACATCAAATTTTCATTTTTGGTGAACTATCCCTTTAGTAACAAACAGAAGCTGGTTTCTTCAGTAATGGGTGGAAATAATACACAAAAGCCAATTTCACTCTTCACCTATTAGTCCCTGTTTTTTACGTTAAACTATTTTTTTTTTTAGTGATGTTTTCCCAGTAACACTGGTGACACAACTCCATTGGACAGCATTTCCATCATATGATTTATAATGTGTACATGACATTTAATATTTTTTCCATATACATTTGTTCATAACACAACCCTATAGGAATAATTAATGGCTAAAATGTGTGAGAGATTTGTCTGATTGTCACGTGAACTATTGCTGTGTTTTCAGATTGTCTGGCTGTATGGTGACAGAGAAAGGCTGTTGTTATGTGTCTTCAGCTCTGAGTTCAAACCCCTCACACCTGAAAGAGCTGGATCTGAGTTACAATCACCCAGGAGACTCAGGAGTCAAACTACTCACTGAAAAACTGTTGAATTCAACCTGCTCACTGGACAAACTCAAGTATGTCTACCAGGAAGATTTTAGACTTCTCTATTTTAACTCCTCAGTGACTATGTGCTATATATATGCACTGTACACCTATACTCATATTTACATATTTTACACACACACACACACACACACATACATATTTATATACTGTGTGGAAGTCTTAGGCTACTAGTAGTTTCACCAGCTAAAAAATTGTTTAATCTGTTATTTCTATCTTCTGCTGTAGTGTCAGTAGAAAATATCAGTTTACATTCCAAACATTCATTTTGCCATTGATTGTAATAATCCATTTTTGTTTGCACAAGGAGTCTGACAAACAGCCAGTGCTCCACAATTAATAGAGATAGATGATAGAAATAAGACACAAATAACTGACAGTAAACCATTATATATATATATATATATATATATATATACACACACACACACACACACACACACACACACATATATATGTATGTATGTCTATTTATATATTTATATATATATATATATAGTCGCACGATGAAGAATTACACAACCAGGTGATGACAGTGCAAGCCCTGGAGGGTGGATTTTATTGGCAGTTCAAACAAAAACGTGCAATAAACTCTGTTGCCTTTCCCCTGTGCGTGCTGCAGTGCTCTCTGTGCTCGGTGCTTGTCTCAGTGGGGGTGAGGCCGATCAGGTCACGAGCTGCTGTCTGTGGGTACAAGGGAGAAAGAGCGTTAGTGTCTGTCACCATGAGGAGAGCGATCTCCCCCTCTGTGCTTCCAGCAGCTCTTCTTATCTGGCCAGGTAAGTGGCTGCAGCTGTGCCTGATCGGCGTGTGATGGCGTGTTGCAGGTGTGGTGAATCCGTTGCCAGGGCGACGCTGACGAGAGCTCGGGAGATGTGTCACACTCCCCCCCCCCTAAGCGTCGAGCTGGTCCTGCAACGAGAGACGTTAGCGTAGTATGGGGAATATAGGGGGGGGCGGGGAGTGCGCCCTGACAGACCTGCAAAAGCTGACCACAGCCTGGAGAGTCCGTCTGCGTTTGCGTTGTCGGCCCCGGCCCGGTGTTTCACTGTGAAGTTGAAGTCCTGGAGCGCAAGGAACCACCGCGTCACTCTGGCGTTGGTGTCTTTAGCTCGGGACATCCACTGTAGGGGGGCGTGGTCTGTCAACAGAGTGAAGCGGCGGCCCAGCAGGTAGTAACGCAGCTCCAGGACTGCCCACTTGATGGCCAGGGCTTCCTTCTCCACGGCGGCATACTTGGACTCTGCTGTGGTCAGCTTCCTGCTGATGTACACGACTGGATGTTCCTCGCCCTCTTGGACCTGGGAGAGGACCGCGCCCAGGCCCGTGTCGGAAGCGTCGGTTTGCAGCAGGAAGGGGCAGCTGAAATCCCGAGCTCGGAGGACCGGCTCGGAGGTGAGGGCGGCCTTGACCCTCCGGAATGTCTCTTCACGTGCTGCGTTCCACTGCACCTTCTCCGGCTGCCCCTTCCTTGTCAGGTCTGTCAGGGGAGATGCTAGCGTAGAGAAGTTAGGAATAAAGCAGTGGTAGTACCCCGCCAACCCCAAGAAAGCTCGCACCTGGGTCTTGGTCCTAGGAAGGGGGGTGTTGAGGATGGCCTCCACTTTCCGCTGCTGAGGCCGGATCAGCCCCCGGCCGACTTGGAACCCCAGGTACTGAGCTTCTGCGAGGGCAAGATGGCATTTGCGGGGGTTGGCGGTAAGCCCAGCCCGGCGTAGTTCCGTCAGCACCCTCCGCAGCCATCCCAGATGTTCCTCCCAGGTCTCCGAGTGTATGACGACGTCGTCAAGGTACGCCGCAGCATAGGACTGGTGGGGGCGGAGCAGGACGTCCATCATGCGTTGGAAGGTCGCTGGCGCCCCGTGGAGGCCAAAGGGGAGGGTCCGGTATTGCCAGTGGCCACTAGGGGTGGAAAAAGCAGTTTTAGGTTTAGCGGATTTAGTGAGTGTTACTTGCCAGTACCCCTTTGTGAGATCGAGTGTTGAAATGAACCGGGCCCTCCCCAGGCGTTCCAGCAACTCATCCACATGGGGCATGGGGTAGCTGTCAAACTCGGAGACCTCGTTGAGACGGCGGAAATCATTACAAAAGCGGAGGGAGCCGTCGGGCTTAGGTACCATTACGATGGGGCTGGACCAGGCGCTGCGAGATGGCTCTATTATTCCTAACTTCAGCATCTCTTGGATCTCATCCTCAATGGCCTGTCTCCGAGCCTCAGGGACCCGATAGGGCCGCTGCCTGACAATGACCCCGGGTGGTGTGCGGATATCATGCTCGATGATGGAGGTCCGCCCAGGGCGAGTCGAGAACACATCGGAGAACTGACTGACCAGATGTTGTAGCTCGGTACGTTGGGCGGCCGAAAGTTCTCCTCCCATGTCGACAACCACGGGGTCGGTGACGGCGAGTGCGGCAAGCTGGTCCCTGGTTCCCACCCAACGCTTTAGTAGGTTGATGTGATAAATCTGTTCCTCTCTTCGTCTTCCAGGTTGGCGCAGACGGTAAGTTACCGGTCCAATTCTTTCCGTGATGGTGTATGGCCCCTGCCAGTTTGCGAGGAACTTACATGCGCTGGTGGGAACCAGTACCATTACCCGGTCACCAGGATGGAACTCCCGTGGTTGCGCCGCCCGGTCTTACCGGCGTTGTTGGGACTGCTGCGCCTTCGTCAGATGTTCCTTGACCAATGGCATGACCCTCTCGATCCGCTCGCGCATCTCTCTGACGTGTTCGATCGCCGAGCGGAGAGGTGCCGGCTGCTGCTGCTCCCATGCCTCCTTGGTGACATCCAGGAGCCCTCTAGGCTGCCTGCCGAAGAGGAGTTCAAATGGGGTGAACCTGGTGGAGGCTTGGGGAACTTCGCGGATTCCAAATAGAACATACGGAATCAGCAGGTCCCAATCCTTTCTATCTTCAGCAGCCACTCTCTTTAGCATCTGTTTAAGGGTCTGATTAAAACGTTCGACCAGGCCGTCCGTTTGAGGGTGGTATACCGTGGTCCTGAGCTGTTTTACCCGCAGCAGCCGGCAGAGGTCAGCCATGAGTCTTGACATGAAGGGGGTCCCTTGGTCAGTCAGTATCTCGGAGGGGATGCCGACACGGGTGCAGAGGAGAAACAGCTCTTGTGCGATGTTCTTAGCGGTGGCTTTCCGTAGGGGGATGGCTTCGGGAAACCTGGTTGCGTAATCCACCACCACTAGGATGTGCTCGTGGCCCCGGGCAGACTTTGGCAGCGGTCCTACCAGATCCATTCCAATCCGCTCGAAGGGCACCTCAATGATGGGTAGCGGAATCAGCGGGCTGGGGGGAGGCATTCGGGGTGCTGTTCGTTGGCAGGTTGGGCACGCTTGACAGAATCTTTTGACATCTCCATCGAGGCCGGGCCAGTGAAAACGATCACGGAGACGCTGGACGGTGTTGGCTGCTCCCAGATGCCCGGCCATTGGATGCGCGTGTGCCAACTCCATTACCACTTCCGTTTTGCTCTTCGGGACTACTAGCAGCTGTTTCCTCTCCCCCCTCCGCTCTGCGACACAGTACAACAGGCCGTTTTGGACGATGAAATGCGGGAGAGGATGGGGTGCAGGCTGATGTTCCTGGCCTTCAAGTACACGCACTTGGTTCCAGCAGTTTTTAAGTCGATCATCTTCTCTTTGTGCCTTGGCAAAAGAGCCCCCTCCTGTTACCTGCTGGAACACGTCAAAGAACACGTTAGAATTTTGGGAGGGGGACTCACCATCTCTCCCGCTGTCCGAAGCTAACAGGGCCGGGCGTGGTGGTTTCCTTCCGACTCGGCGCTGCTGGCGGCTCCCGGTCGAGCGGGCTGGCTGGGTGCTGCAGCGGAGAAGCTGATCAAAGCCGGGCCAGTCTCTTCCAAGCAGTAAGGGGACCGGTAGGTCCTCAATGATCCCCAGTTCTACAGGCCAGGAGCCGGTGGCTGCAGCTATGTTGACATGCCGCGCTGGGACATGGCGGGTGTCACCGTGGACACACGTGATGGGTAATAACGCTTTAGAGTTTTGGTGGGGTTGCAGGATGGCGGCTTGGGCGAGACTGATGGTGCTGCCGGAGTCTAGGAGGACGATGACTGGGCGTCCGTTCAGCTTGACCTTCGCTCGCGGTGCACCTCGTGGTGGCTCTCGATGAACAATACAGCCAGCCAGCCAAGCTCGTGCAGGTGGTAGAGGTTCCTCGGTGGGCATGGGTTCATCGGCAGGACCGGGAGCCGCGGGCCTGTGCACGTGTCGCGAGGTGCCCTCGGGCGTGCGCCGCTCCTGGACCACCCTCCGAGGGAAGGACAGTGCTCGCTCCCCTGGGTCACGGTGATGCACTGCCTCCGCCAACTCGATGGATTCAACCAACTCTGCGACGGTGGAAGGGTTCCTCATGCTCACCGCTCTTCTTGCGGCAGGGGGGAGAGCTCTGAGGAACCGGTCAATGATGACACGCTCCGCTACCTGGATGACGGTGGGGTTTCCAGTCAACAACCAGTGATGGGCGAGTTGGGCAAGTTCGGCAGCTTGGGCGCGGGCTGGGCGGCGAGCTTTGTACTCCCAGTCTTGAAACTGTTGGGCGGCAGAAATAGGGGAGAGACCTAGGCGGCCGAGAATTTCTCGCTTCAGGTCGTCGTTATTCTCTATAGAGTCAGCGGGTAGTGCGAAGTAAGCCCTCTGCGCCTCGCCCGTGAGCAGCGGACCCAGCAACCGCGCCCATTCCTCTTTGTCCCATCCTTCCCGGACGGCAATCGTCTCAAACATCTGCAGATAAAGTTCTACATCATCATGACTTGTTAACTTTTGCATAAGTTGGGTCACCTTAACCCGTGGGTCGGGTAGCGGAGCGTGCTGAGCGTCGGAGAGGCGGAGGGCAGCGAGTCCTTCCTCCGTCGCCCCCTGGCGGCTAGCAATGTGCTCCATTATTTGCTGTTGTCGTACGCTGACTTCGGTGAGACACTTTAAGATTTCCTCCATGCTTGGGGAGGAGCACTGTCCGGTTTTCCGGTGCACTGAAAAAATTAACAAATACGGGGAAAAAAAAATCAGTCATTCTCCACCAGATGTCGCACGGTGAAGAATTACACAACCAGGTGATGACAGTGCAAGCCCCGGAGGGTGGATTTTATTGGCAGTTCAAACAAAAACATGCAATAAACTCTGTTGCCTTTCCCCTGTGCGTGCTGCAGTGCTCTCTGTGCTCGGTGCTTGTCTCAGTGGGGGTGAGGCCGATCAGGTCACGAGCTGCTGTCTGTGGGTACAAGGGAGAAAGAGCGTTAGTGTCTGTCACCATGAGGAGAGCGATCTCCCCCTCTGTGCTTCCAGCAGCTCTTCTTATCTGGCCAGGTAAGTGGCTGCAGCTGTGCCTGATCGGCGTGTGATGGCGTGTTGCAGGTGTGGTGAATCCGTTGCCAGGGCGACGCTGACGAGAGCTCGGGAGACGTGTCACACTATATATATATGTATATATATATATATATATATATATATATATATATATACATACAGTCGGGCAAAAAAGTATTTAGTCAGGATATTTTCACTCAAAATCTGATGATACATGGCCCCATTCATCCTTTCCTTTACACAGATCAGTCGTCCTGGTCCCTTTGCAGAAAAACAGCCCCAAAGCCTGATGTTTCCACCTCCATGCTTCACAGTAGGTATCGTGTTCTTTGGATGCAACTCAGCATTCTTTCTCCTCCAAACACGACGAGTAGAGTTTTTACCAAAAAGTTCTATTTTGGTTTCATCTGACCTTATGACATTCTCCCAGTCCTCTTCTGGATCATCCAAATGCTCTCTAGCAAACTTCAGACGGGCCTGGACATGTACTGGCTTAAGCAAGGGGACACGTCTGGCACTGCAGGATTTGAGTCCCTGGAGGCGTAGCCTTTGTTACTTTGGTCCCAGCTCTCTGCAGGTCATTCACTAGGCCCCCCCGTGTGGTTCTGGGATTTTTGCTCACCGTTCTTGTGATCATTTTGACCCCACGGGGTGAGATCTTGTGTGGAGCCCCAGATCGAGGGAGATTATCAGTGGTCTTGTATGTCTTCCATTTTCTAATAATTGCTCCCACAGTTGATTTCTTCACACCAAGCTGCTTACCTATTGCAGATTCAGTCTTCCCAGCCTGGTGCAGGTCTACAATTTTGTTTCTGGTGTCCTTTGACAGCTCTCTGGTCTTGGCCATAGTGGAGTTTGGAGTGTGACTGTTTGAGGTTGTGGACAGGTGTCTTTTATACTGATAATGAGTTCAAACAGAGGACAGAGGAGCCTCTTACAGAAGAAGTTACAGGTCTGTGAGAGCCAGAAATCCAGCTTGTTTGTAGGTGACCAAATACTTATTTTCCACCATAATTTGCAAATAAATTTTTAAAAATCAGACAATGTGATTTTATGGATTTTTTTTCTCATTTTGTCTCTCATAGTTGAGGTATACCTATGATGAAAATTACAGGCCTCTCTCATCTTTTTGAGTGGGAGAACTTGCACAATTGGTGGCTGACTACATTTTGCCCCAATGTATACATACATACATACATATATATATATGTAGCGATTCATTTTTTCAGCTTAACATATTAAAAATATTTAACACAATTAACGCAGGGGCAGGAATAGGGTTAGACACCCCACTCACAACTAGGCCTGTTGCGATTATTAAATAACTATCTGATCGCGGTTATTTCCTCTAACTGCGGCCAATTCAGACAAACACAGTTTAGGTTTGTGCTAATAGATAATAGTATTGTGAAATGCATGTCAGCACAGGGTGCCAAACGTTTACCATTAATGGAAATAATGGTTGAAGACCTTTTTTAAAAAACGGTCAATGACTGGCAGAATGAGCTTCCAAACAAACAAAAACTGTAAAATCAATGTCAACTATCCTACATTTTCTTGAATGCTTTTTTCTTTTTGAAAAATGTTACTTTATTGTCTGGAATATCATCATGAAACATTCTCTATGAATTTTTTTTTTTTTTTTTTTGTAGTTAACCACTAGCTAGCAGCAGCACACATACAATAACTAACTATTTTAACTATCACTACATCATAATCTCCACAATCACAGCTTTTAATAATAAAAAAAAAATCACATGCAGTATACCATGAGCACTTTATTTTCTTCTTCTGGACTAAAGCACATGCTCTACTCTTCAGCACAATGGTAACTTCAAAACTCAGACAACAGGAACCCTTTAAATCCCAAAAGAACATTAAACACTAACAAATCTCTCTAGATTTCAGCATCTTCACTTAATACAAACCAGTCTGACTTTGTTTCTTTCATTCAAAACTTCTTATTGAGAATTAACTGAGGTTTAGATGTTGATGTTTAATTGAAATTAATAAAGTTTGAAGTCACCATTGTGGAGATAAACATTTGCTTTAGTTGGGCTCTTGACCCTTGTCTTTCTTAATAACTTTTTTTTTTTTACTGGTTGTTGTAACTGTGCGTTTCTAAAGTACATGCGTTACGGAAAAACCAACAAGAAAGAGTTTGATGAGATGAAGTTGGCTATGCACTATGGGTGATCTTGTTGTTGTATAGTGGCTTGATTTGCTAATCTCTTCGCATGATAATTAAGGTTATTATTTTCTTTTTGTAGTCTTAGAATTCAAATCCAATCCCGCTTTGCTACTTTGAAAGTAATGTCTTTCTGAGAAAATTATTTAGTCAAGACGACGTAGAGTCACAGACATCAAGAATCTGTATATGAATCTCAACAATGGTGACGATCAACAAAATATTAATATTAGCCCTAAACATCACAAAATAAGCTTTTTGTTGATTGTCACCATTTTTGAGATTCATGTGTTGATTCTAGATGTTTGTGTGCAACAAACACTTAACAATATATGATTAAAAAAAGTGCAAAAAAAATAGTTATGATTGAACACTGTAAGACTACAGAACGTAAAACTAACATATGCAGCAATAACACTCCTGATATGCTCAGTTAGTCAAGCTATTAGGGTGAATAAGTTATCATCCATGAATAACCAGCACAGTTACAGCAACCAATGAAAAACTGAAGTTCTAAAGTCAAGGGTCAAGAGCCCAACTAAAGCAAATGCTTATCTCCACAATGGTGACTTCAAACTTTATTATTTTCAAAAAAAAAAAAAAAAAAAAACATTAACATATAGACATCTGTTAATTCTCAATAAGAAGTTTTGTATGAAAGAAATAAAGTCATTACCTAATTAACCTAATTAATTAGGTAATGAGTTAATTTTACAGTGAAGGTGTTTGTTAGTAATAATTTAGGGAATGCCTGTAAATTAACAGTGTTGTTAGCTTATTTATATAAAGAGATTTGACTTTAATTTTAAGGTTTTTGTTTGGCACCCTGTGCTGCCAGTCATTTGACCGTTTTTTGCCTTTTGTTTTACAGTCAAGGTGCTTGATCATTAAATTCAGGAAATACTTGTAAAATAACAGTGTTTGTCAACTTATTTTACATTATTTGTTTGTAATTTAAGAAAACAGGAAACATACTGCATAAAAATACAGCAGTTTTTCAGTATAAAAAAGTTACTTACTGTAATTTGTAATTAATGTCATAATACTTAAGATAACAGCCAAGTTTTCAATTTAGAGATAATTTTACAGAATTTTGACTGCAATTCAAAATAAAAGAAAACAACCTGAAAAAAATCAGTTATTTTCCATAAAATTACTTTTTTTTTTTTACAGTGTATTTCATAACACAAATAAATTTGTTTCTAAAGCAGATCCTTACCAGCTCTTGAGAGGACACGAACATCATATTTTTTCCAGTCTGCTCCTGGCTGCTCACATTTTTGAACAGCCCTGTTTATGCGTTCATCACTTCTATAGTTTGGCCATGAAGTGACACCATCCTCAAACCATGATTCTGATATAATGTTGACAGTCTTTGATTCCATAAATTCGACAACTAAAAACATCTGAAAAAGAAGTTGTTGCAGAAATTGTTACATATTTTAAAAGAAGATCCATATGATATACAACATTGAAAACACTTCTTTAACATTGTCCTTCATTCCATATATTTGCATTCTTTGATCAATTCTGTTATTACCAGCATTACCAACTTGCCTTTTCCTGCAAAAGATTTAAAATTACACATGCACAAGGAACAACATATACATGTAATCTGTTAAAATTACTGTTATCAAATTTAATTAATAATTAATTACTGTAAAAAATTAAATTTCAGTTAAATAACACCAACATTCTTTAATGAGCATTTCTCCAGAAAAGCTGCAACCCATAATCAGCCCTAACAAACAGCATGTTTTGAAGAGCACCAGCTGTAATTTTATCAGACACTCATTATTATCAATATTTAATTATACAAAGCGGACAACTAAACTTTAAAAACAAACAAACAAACAACAACAACAAAAAAAATTTAGAGTCCTGGTTCTCTGGTGGAAATCTGAAATGGATACACATTGTTATACAGTGTTGCTGGACAATTTCTCAATTAAGTCATTGTATACTGTCTAGCCAACCATGCTGAATTTCACACTCAATGCATAAGTCAATCATCTCAGTTAATCATAATCTTACAAACTTCAAAATTATCACAGCTTCATCCACATCAAATTATCTGTTATCACATTATCATATCTTTTAAAGCAGTGGTTCTTCTTTAAATAAAATAAAAATTAATGTTTAAACACAATGGGATGGTTTTACAGACAGGGCTTTAGATTAAGCCAGGATTAGACCATCGTTCAATTAGGACATTAAAGTAATTTTTATAAATGTGCCTTATAAAAGATATTACTGGTGTGCATCTTGAGATGAAACAAGGCCACTAACGTACAGTATTTCAGGATCAATCAGTGCAGTTTTTTTTTTTCAGTTTGTCACGAATCTGGTCGGTGTCCCGCTGTCCGCTCACCACCAGATGTCACTCTCACCTTATCACTCACTGACTGTTGCATTACACCCCAGACTACATCTCCCAATATCCATCGCGCTGATTGCATCAGCATCTGTGACCAATCAGCGGCGCTATAAAAGCCCCGGTCCTTCCCCATGCAGGTCACGGATTGTTGTGGTTGTTTTGTTAGTATTTCCAAGTTTCCTAGTATTCTAGTTCCCTGTGTTTACGTTCCTGCCTGGCCATCTCGTTTACGTTTGTCTGCCGCCTACCTTTCAGACTATCGCTCAGATTTTTGGATTATTCTCTTGGATTGCCCCGTTTCGGATACCGTTCGTCCCTGGTTCTACTCACGCCTGCTTCACGGACTCCCACTGTGCTTAGCCTTCGTTGTTCCTGTTTGCTTGTTGTCTACCCTGCCTGCATTGACCATGTATCTGTCTCGTCCCATTAATAAAAGCTCGCATGTGGATCCGCTCGCCTCTCGTCCCTCACTGCTTGTAACACAGTTGAAATAGCTAAGACTTGCATTTTAGTCTGGGAATAGGCTTAGGCCTTGTCTGTAAAACTGGTGAAATACATTTTAGTGTAATCTTTATTTATTTATTGTTGTACATTTAAGTACAGTATTTTATTTTTATTTAATATTTAATATTAACATTTAAGTCTTTATTTAATTTTTAGTTAAACACATTTTAATTGAATCATTATTTAAGTTTTTTTTTTATTTATTTGTTTGTAAGCACAATACAGTGTTAATATTCAAACTATTAAAGTGGCTGACAACAAAAAATATTCTTATTAGGAATAAAACTGCCTCATTTTTTAACTGTGAAGAGTTGTAGCTGAATAGTTAGGCACACCACGCAACTGTATTTTAATGTTGGTCATTATGGTGGTAACGTTACTTGGAGAGAAATATTTTCTGAGGTGGTACTTGGTATAAAAGGTTTGAGAACCACTGTTTTAAAGTAAGATGAGAAGAAATAGAGAGAGAGAGAGAAAAAAAAGAAAAAGAAAAAAGAAAAAAGAAACCCTTAAGCATATAAATAAGCATTAACATTTTGTTTTACCCTCCTTTACTTAAACCTTGTATTAAGTGTTTACTTATCAGTAGGGATGCACCGATACCGATACCGGAAGCTCCTGTACTCGTACTTGTTAAAATGCCCCGATACCAAACGCCGATACCACATCATGTGACAAGTGCGTATGCAGGCAAATAAACACCGACAACAAAACAACAGGCAGCAGAATGGAGTCATTAGAGTATAAGGATGTCTACGAAGTATGTGTATGTAAGTAATATAATGTTAAACATTCAGTATTAAGCTTGTATAGCTGCTGCGCGTCAACTGATAGGCAAAGCACGCAGATTGGATTGAGCACGCGGTGGCGAAGGTGTGCGGGCTTGTCGAGTTAATTTCCCGCCTTGACATCACTGGAAAGTTTGTAGTTCTGTGAGATACGTCAAAAACAATTTAAGTAAATCAATGCACAAGTTATTTAACGGTATAGAGAGAGGGAGAGAGAGAAAAAGTGCGAGACAGAGAAAGAGAGAGAGCGCGCGCTATTGCGTGATCTTCATTGATGTTCGCATATTTAGCACACGCATCTTTTGGATTAAAACAAATTCGTAGATATAAAAAAATATATATATGTAGGGGCATTCGCTATAAACATTGTTTTTTTTTCAACCTTAAGCATACACGAACATCCGGCGAAAGTGAAACTATAGCAGCCTGTGTGAAATGTGATGCGATGTTTTGCTTCACGAGTGATTCTGCATTATTTGTGTCGCTTTGGATTGTAGCCCAAATAGCAGCATATTTCAGATAAAAAAACGTGACTTAAAATTCTGAAAATATCAGAGTTAGGAGATTCATAATGAGTGGTTGGCGTGAGTACAGTACTGAGCCGCTGCAATTGAGCAGTTTAATGCTATTAAATTGAAGATGATGTACCATAGAGCAAGAAAAAAACAAACAAACAGTGAAAGTAACAAAACACATTTTAATGGGCATAATTAAGTGTAAAAATAAAAATAATTAAGGGATATATAGTCAACCCAAATATTATTCAGACAGCAGATATACACCATCTTTTGACAATTTTTGTATATATATTTATTTTTATTATTTTTTTTTTACTAGTGGGTGCAGGACACAGTTTCTGATAATGTGTTCTAAATACATTTTGGTTTGACTGTATTTGATAAATAAAGTTGACCAACTAACATTATACATATTCTTTTAGTTTCTGTACCCTATATTTTACAAATCTACCTGTAAATTTTAAAATATCTGTATCGGTACTCGGAATCGGCAAGTACCAAAAATAAAAGTATTGGTATTGGGCGAGTACTGAAAAAAGTGGTATCGGTGCATCGCTACTTATCAGTGTTATCCTCCACCCTTCCCAAAAACTTCTCAAATATTATTCAAATGAATACATATAGTAGTTTAGGTGCAGATGCATTGTGGTTGGTCTCAGACAAAGAAGGTCAGTAGATTATGACTGCTGGAAGGTTATTAGAGATAACCAGAAGGGGTGTGATTCTACTGTATTACTATTAACTGAACTGGATAGACTTTCCATTGTGATAAAGTCAATTACTAGATTCTTGCAATATGTATGGAATTTCTTGATTTCAAGTTCATGAGGATAGTTTTCTTGGCGATAGCTAGTGCCACTAGAAGTAACTGACTGTTTATATTGTCTAAGTTGATTATGGATATATCACCTACCAAACAAAGTGATGGAGAAATTGGGATGTGACAACCCATAGTGACGGATAGTGATTCAATGACATTTTCCCAAAAAAATTTAATTGGAGTGCAATACCAAAGGACGTGAGCATATGTGTCTGGGTTATTTTGGGTGCAATGTGAACATGTTTTTAAAATGAATCCCATTTAAACAATTTCTGTCCAGTTAGATTAAATCTGTGAAGTACCTTATACTGTATAAGTTGTAGGTTGGCATTTTTTGTCATGGAATAGATATTTTTGCAGATCTGTGTCCAATCAGCATCAGCATCTGTGTCCAAATCAGCATCTGGGCAATAGATAGGTCTGATTTCCATTTAGCATATGGTAAACTTGTTGTGTTGTCTAATTTTATTATTATTTTGTATATTTTGGAAAGAAGCTTTTTTGAGGATGATATATTAATGAACTCTAAAATTGATGGTGAAAGGTCAAGATTAACGGTCCAAGCATATAGCAGCCACAGGATAGATACTCTGTGACGAGAGGAAGAAACCTCTGCATGACGTACCTAAGCATCCCAAAGAGGGAGGCACTGCCATGCTCTTCTCAGAGCAGAAACGAGGCCGTGACCTGTACTGCCGAAGGGACATAGCCTTAGATGGAGTGACACGGTTCCTGTGCGCGTAAACGCGACCGAAACCAAAAACACGTTGAGCGACAGCACGCGGTCGACTAATCCAACGGTGATGGGACGCACAGTAGTTGAAGGGGTAGGCACTTAACCTACTGAGAGGAAAAAGGGCCTACTCATTCTGCCCAGGAAAGCTTGCTCGAATGACCCAAAAGACCCGAATCACTGACTGCATAGGGCTCCACGATGCAGCAAACCCCATCCAAGAGGGGTTACATATCAAATAAAAACACACAATGTGGTGGGGGACCAATCACAACGGGCGGCTAGATGGTTAGAAAGGGAGATCCTCACCTTTTGCCAAGAATTTTAGCTATATCCACCTGAACACTTCACGCCCTTCTCAAAGGGGAGCGTAGGCCCTGTTCAGCCAACCCGCAGGTATGCACGAACAGAGGCCTAAACACGCTTACAAACAGGATGCCGCTCCTCAGAGGCAGCACCGAGAAGAGGTTTCCGCAGAAACGTCTAAAGCATGAGAAATGGGTGGATAGCTAGGCAGCAGAAAGCCCCTCAGGGCGAGGCATGGGAAGAGAGTGACGTACCCAGCCATAGACATCAGGGGGTATCTCGTGAAGAGACTACCGAGAACCTGCCAAGAAAAGGACAACAAGAAGAGTCCTGGAAAAAGAAGGTGATCAGGGATAAAAACCAGAAAAAGGTTACCTGAATAGCGATCGACAATCCCTGAGGATTGCAGTAATGTGGCGAGGGACCCAGATTATTAGAGCTACCTTGTAGCATGTAGAGATGCTTCTGCAGCAGAGATGTCAGCAGTCTCCAGGGGTCCCATTCATGGAGGGGAAGCGTCCTGACCTGAAAAATAGGAGGAACATGGCAACCCAAACACACATACTGCAACACAATAAGCTTCATATTCCCAGAAAGGAAAAAGGATCATACTCACCCATGACGAAGATCCTATGGCTCCATGACTCTACGTAGAGTCCGAACCATCAGTACAGTTGTTCTATATGAGATAGAACGAACCCAGCACATCATATGGTCCAGTAGTAGACTGTAGTTCTATGTAGCAGGGGAATTAGAGAGGGGAGGTGCGCCACCCCTAGAGAGATGCAAGCAGATGTTATTTGCTCTGGTCCTGACGAGAGCGTTGAGAACGCCTCGCCTGAACCACCTCTCTCAGATCCTGGCGGCCTCCCCTCGGCCCACGTCCTCTCCTGGAGCCACCCGCAGGCGGAGGAGGGGCGCGAGCCGCCACACTAGCCTTCTGTGCCTGTCTGCGATCCTCAGACCGGGACGGGCCAGGACCCCTCTGGTGTTCGGGCTCGGACCTGGTCCTTTGAGGTATGAAGGTTTTGAAGGCAGCGGAGCGTGCCTTCGCCTCCTTAAACTTCTCGATAACCGTCTCGACTAAAAAGTTCAGAAGGCGAAACTGGCGCGTCAAGAAGAAAGCTCTTCTCTTTCCTTCTGAGGTCGGCCAGGTTCACCCAGAGATGTCTCTCCGTAACCACCATGGCCGCCATAGACCTGCCCATAGAAGTAGCAGCCTGCTTGGTAGCACGGAGAGCCAAATCCATGGTGCAGCGGAGCTCCGCCACCTCATCAGGGGAAAGCCCCTGACCTTTATCCAGGTCCTTCAGCAGATCGGCCTGCTAGCCCTGAAGCACTGCCATGGTGTGCATCGAGGCCACAGCCTGACCAGCTGCTGAGTATGCCCTGCCATTCAAGCTAGATGTTCTCTGAAGAGGCTTGGTTGACAGGGAGGGAGCCTTAAGAGAAGATGCTTCACCCAAAGAGAGACAGCTCGCAAGCGTCTCTTCAATAGGGGGCATTTTCTCATAGCCATTTTCGCGCATTCCCTCAATATTCGCATAACTGGTGTGTTGGAACCTATGAATGCGCGAAGAAAATGGCTTATTCCATCCCTTCACAACCTCGGTATGGAGGTCGAGAAGAAATGGAAGGCTAACCTGAGCCGGGGGGTTATGGTCTGAAAGGAAGCGCTCGTCTAGGCAGCCCCGTGGCGTTGCCTTTTTCATGCGCTTCCACGGGAGATCCAGCCTAGCTGTAGCGCGTTCCATAACCTCCAGCAGTTCTTCATATGCAGGGCAGGAGCTTTGAGAAGGCTCGGATTGCATTTCCTCATCAAAAAGCTCCTGCTCTTCCTGGGTGGAACCCAGAAGAGCACTAGCTGCCGGGTCAGACGATGTGAGGGAAATCACATCGTCATCATCCAACAGCTCACTCTCGTCCCCGGCTGACGAGCGGGACAGGGAAAGCCCCTTATCCAGCTTGTCAGCCAAATCCACCTGAGACCCCCACAAGCTCAGTTTCCTCCATGCCTCAGCAACGGCAGGACCCGAACCGCGGGGAGCAGAATGCTCCCTCTTTGTTTGTTTGTTGACAAACGAGAGTGAAGCATTTTAATAGGAAGACGCTCCCAATGCACTCAAATCGTCCCCTCAAGTACGTCGCGTGCGTGCTCTTCGCCCAAACACATGACGCAAAGTTCGTGTGTATCATCTGGTGTCAGATATCTGGGACACGGATCCGCACACTTCTTAAACGTCTTGCTAGTAGTGGCCATGGCAAACAATATAAATCGCTTACCCGTAGAATTTGCAGGCTTCAAACGAAGCCTTCAAACGAAGGATGTTGTGTTCGACCGGCGCCCTTTTGTACTATGCGGTCGCGCTGGTATGACGCGCCAGCAGTGACGAGTCACGCCGGCAGTGACGTCATAGTCTGTCGCCGGCCAGTACCTTGTAGTTTTTGTATATAGCTTCAGACACGGGTCACGTAGGAGACGTTCCCCATTAGCGACCTCTAGAGGACGCAGTTCGAGTTCCTCAAAATGGAACTATTACTCCTGATGCCGTATTTCTGGATCAAGTATGAAAATGAGGCCAGATTATTACTATGAAAGATGTGTTGAAGGTGTGCAATGCCCTTTTCAGCCCATGTGTGTAAGTTAAGTGGTTTCTTATTAATTGTAAAATCTGGGTTATTCCAAATAGGGGTGTATTTAGTCGGTGCGAGAGGAGTGTTTATGATTCGGTGAAATTTCCACCAGGCTGTCAGAGCTGCTGCTATAGTTGGTGCTTTAAAACAGGAGTGTTTTTTGACTGTCTGACTACAAAATGGTAGATCTGAAGTTCGAATGTCCTTGCAAATTGTTTGTTTAATGTCTAGCCATATGTTTACTGATGCGTTTGGGTGAATTCAATTGTATATATATTGATGCTGATTAGCCAGAAAGTAGTGGTAGAAGTATGGTGCTTTCAATCCTCCTTGTGTTTTTTGTTTCTGTAGGGTAGTCAGTTTTGTTCTTGGGGTCATATTTTTCCAGTAAAATTTGGTGAAGATTGAGTCTACAGATTTAAACCAGGTGAGGGTGGGTTGTATTGGAATCATTGAAAATAAGTAGTTTAGTTTAAGGAGTCTAGTCATTTTAATTACTGATATTATGCCCATAATGGATAGTGGTAAGTTCGTCCAACGCTGAAGATCGTCAATTATTTTTTTGAGTAATGGAGTGAAATTGTGGCAAATTGATACTATTGAGAAAAGAGTTGATGTCATTCTGATTTGGGTCTTTTTCTGCTGTATGTAATTTGCTGTAGAAATTTTGAAAGATTTGGTTAATTTCTACCGGTGAGTTGGCGGATTTCCCTGCTGAATCTGTTATAACTGAAATTGTTGCTTTTTCCTTGTTTTGTTTAATTTAATTCGCCAAATATTTACCAGATTTGTTACTATGATGAAATTCTTCTTGTCTGTGCCTATGAATCAGGAATTGAGTATGTTTGTTAATTATTGTATTTAGTTTTAATTTGTATTCTCTTAATTTGTTTTGCGTTTCTTCTGTTGGATTATTTATATTGATGTCTGGAAGTTGTTTGATTTGTTATTCCAATTCTGCTTCTTCTTCTTTTTCCTTCTTTTTTTTTTGTAAATGGAATATGAAATTATTTTCCCTCTGTACTGCTTTTCCTGTTTCCCACAGAAGAGAGGGGGACGATTCTGGGGTGTCATTCATTTCTAGAAAGAATGCCTACTCTCTTTTAAAATAGCTGTTAAAATCTGGATCTTTTAAAAGAGAAATGTTAAAACGCCATCTGGTAGTAGGTTCACTTATATTCCATTTTAATGTTACTGGAGCATGTTCGCTAATGACAATAGGATGGATCTTTGATTCCGAAATATTTAATATGATAGAATTACTAGTGAGAAAGAAATCAATGCGAATATGAGTGATGGACTGGTGAAAAAAAAACATATATTCTTTAGCATTTGGATGTTGTAATCCCCAACTATCGCCAAGACCAAAATCATCATGAACTGTTTTATGGTTTCTGCATATTGCCAAACGCGTCTATTACTTGAACTATTAGATCTATCTATTGCTGGGTTGAGAACTGTATTGAAATCACCTGCTATTATGACCGGACAGTTAGAAAAATTTGAAATGGAGGAAAATAATTTTTGAAAAAAGGATGAGTCGTCTGTGTTTGGTCTGTATTACCAATTGTAACTGGGCTGTTTTTAATTGAAATGTTTATGATAATAAAACGTCCCTCAGGGTCTATAGCGGTAGAATTATGAACAAATGGTATTTTTTATTTATTAAAACGCATACTCCTCTTTGTTTTGCATTGTACTGAGCTGAGAATAAATGATTGTAATCTGATGATTTAAATTTATCTTGATAAATGAATTTATCTTTATCTTCTTAGTCTAATAGATGTGTTTCTTGCAAAAGGCATATGTCAACTTGTAGTTTATTTAAATGATTCAAAACTTTGACCTTCTTCGCATGAGAACCAATTCCACGAACATTCCAGGTTAGAAAATTGATAGAAGACATGAAAGTAAAATTTATATTGCTGTAAGAATGTATAAGTGCTGAGTATAGGTGTGTGTGCACATATCTATGGAGTATTGACCATGTGTACATGTGTGTGCATAATATTTTGATGTTGTTGGCAGACTAACATAGCTGAAGAAGCCCAAATAACAGTGTGTACGTATGAAAACAACAATAACAACAACAACAACAACAACAGCAGCAGCAGCAACAACAATGCAAGGATCATTAAGTCTAGACATAGTGTGAAACAAGGTTAACAGGTTGGGAGGCGTGAGATCTAGGTGCAACATAAGAGCTTATTTCATGACTTAAAATGTAGAAAGAAAGGTGGAGAGAGAAAGAAGGCGAAGGAAGGAGAGAGAGGGGTACTGGGGAGTGAGATAAGGATCGTCTTTTTATAATTTCAACTTACTGATTCGAGAATGGGGGTGAAAAGATCGGAAAAGCCAGAGAGTAATGTCTCTATCATGATATAACTGTCCATTTATGTAAAGTTTGTCCACAGAGATGGTTGCCTTTTTCCCTTCATTTATCATTTGTTTTCAGATTGGGAAGAGTTGTTTTCTACGTTCCAGAATGCCCTTTGTGTATTGATCATTTAGTCCATAGTTTGTGCCTTTGAGTTGTCTGCCTTGCCTCTGAACCAGTTCTTTTTGTTTAAAATGTTCAAATTTTGCAATGATTGGACGTGGGCGATTGTTATTGTTTTGAGATCTGATCCGATTCACGTGATGAAAGGTGATGTTCTGTACGGTTTCGGCTGGTAATTTGAGTTGCTTAATCATGAAGTCCTTAACTGATTTCTCGGGATCATCTGGGGTTTGTTCCGGGATGCCTGTGAAAACAGAGGTGGTGAGTTGAGCAGTAAGAGTGTGAACGGAGTCCTTTAAATTGTTATTTTCCCTGGTGAGAGTGTCTATCTGTTCCTGGCTGAATTCTAAGCTGTGCCGTAGTTTTTGAAAAGCCTGATGTATAACTTCTATTAGCGTGATCCTTGCATCAAGTCCAGAAAGTTTATTTTCAATGGAGAGTAGGATGTCGCTTAACTCAGTGCAGCACGGTGATTTAGGTGATGTGGATGGTGTTCTACCTGTGCTGGTAAGTGAATCAGGACGGGGTCTTTTGGAGTTTGGTGTGAGGTTGCCTTTACTTTTTTTGTTGTTTTCTGGTTTGTCCTTGTTCGTGGTGCTGTAAAGTTTGTTGTAATGCGTGTCTATATATTCCTCAAGGTGATCCAGGTTGCAACGCGTTATAGTCCGGTTTGTGAAATGGGAGAAACAAAAAGCAAAATGCGGGGGGAAAAAAAGAAAAGATGAGGGAATGGGGAAAGGGGGGGTGAATTAAGTTTGTTTGTATAGCAGCGGGGTGCCACCATCTTAGATTGTGCACCAGATCTCGCTAGACTAATTCAGATAAAAAGATCAACTGCAATGCATACCCAGCATGCATTTCTGCATGAACTTTTCTTTTGCTGATTGTCACCATTGTTGAGTTTCACATGCTGATTCTTGATGTCTAATTGATTCAGCCATTTAAAGATTTTTTTTTTTATTATTATCTGTTGACTCGAAGTAGTATGATAGCTGTACATCTGCTTTAATCTCACATTGCAGTATCACATATTATTAAAAAAACCCAACACACTTGTGAGCAATTATTTATATGATGATTACACAATGATTACAGTCATCATCATCAGATCCCAGTGGATCATAGTTTTCATTGTCTCAAACATTTTAGCACAATGTTATAAAAGACAAAGAAAATCTAACATTAAAGTACAAAGAGTCAAGAGTCCAACTAAAGAAAATTCTGATCACAACAACGGTGGTTTGTTGAAATTTCAAAAATGTTTTAACATTAATAGCAGGAAAAATAGTTATATTAATTCAATATCATTAACATTGACAATTCAATGTTACAAAAAAACAAGGATGCCATTAAACAAATATCAAAAAGATACTGTATATGCTGTTCATACATTCATTTGAAAATTGAATACAAAATTATTGCAAAATAAAAGTATATTTAAAAACATTAATTTTGGGTTGGATTAATTGCAATACATTTCAGAAAAAAAAGTGTGACTATTATTTTTTTAATCAATTGACAAAATGATTTATGCATTTTGGGATCAGTAAGATTCTGATGTTTTTTAAAAAGTTTCTCATCAAGGCTGCATTTATTTGATCAAAAATAAAGATAAAACAGTTATATAATGAAATATAATTGCAATATAAAATAAGTTTCTATTTTAAAATACTTTAAAAATAAAATTATTCCTCTGATGCAAAGTTGTTTTAAATTGTAATAATATTTCACAATTTATTTCATTATATTTATTTATTTTTTACAACAGCATAGCAAGACCCTAGAAACTAGGGCTGTGTTCAATACATATGACAATGTACTTGATGATGCAACTGTTTCTGTATCAGTTCACAGCAGGTGCACAGCAGTGGAGCGCACTTAATTTGAATAAAACAGAAAAGCAGTGAATAGAGTACATTATAGGTGTAACACGGACTCGTAGGAAGCGTGTAAGATCCAAGTGCGAGCTTTATTTAAACACAGCGTAGTCAAGACAGGCAGGATCGAAAACCAAACAAACAGTAATATCCTGGGCAAGGCAAGAGCGTAAATCCAATAGAACAGGCAATGGGTCAAAATACCCAAGGAATATAACAAAACAGGGCAATGAAATAGGAGAAAACGCTTAGTAGAGTCTGCACAGCAAAACAATACTTTTTCAATTCAATTCAAATTTATTTGTATAGCGCTTTTCACGATACATATCGTTGCAAAGCAGCTTTACACCAAATTGACATTTTTACAATATATGTAGTAGTAGCTTGATGTACATATGGTAGAGATGTGTGGTAAAGATCACTTTGCAGGGGTTAGTTTGGCATGGCCTGCCTTTTATGGCTGCCAATCAGGAAGTTACTGTAGAAGCAGCAGAGGGAGCGGTAACAGACAGTCTATGGTAGAGGGCTCCCTCTGCTGGCGTGGAGTTACAATAGGCTACTACAAAGTTGAATCTGGCCACAGAGGAACACAACTGAGGTTGCCTGATATAAAAAGAAGTATTCACTGAAACAGAGCTTCACATTTGTAATATTGAAATATATGCTGTTACTAATATTATCTCCTTGCAGAGAAAGATCATGCAGCTCTTCAGCACTTAAAATATTTTATTGGTAAAATTTGCAGGTCAGTGCTGAAGTTTCTGTGTCTGAATGTGTGTGTGAACTACAGTAAAGACAGTGCATTAGTTTACAACACTTCTCTTTTTTATTTGTTTTTATTTTTTAAGGTAGAGATTCTGTTATCATTTGTGCAGTGTCACCTACCAGCAATGTAAAGATGATTTTATGAATATATGAGCTCAACTGTCTGTAGTTATCAATGATCTTACAGTATTCAGTGTGTAATAAACAGCTGTTTCACTCAATTCTGCTGAAATTCACTGCAGTCCCATATCCAGATACACAGCCCTACTAGCAACCACACCATGTACCCTAGCAACCACCTTGTGTACTTTGGCAACCACATAGCAACAGCCTAGCCACCACTCCAATTACCCTAGCAACCATATAGCAACACCCTAGCAACTACCCAGAACGTATTATCAACCACAAGGCAAGTAACTTAGCAACCATATAGCAACAGCCTAGCAACCACCTTAGCAACTACATAGAAACACTCTAGAAACCACCCAGAACATCCTAGACACTACATAGTAACACCCCAGAAACCACATTGAGTGTCTTAGCAACTGCATAGCAACCACCCTGAGTACATTGGCAACTGCATAGCAACAGTTTATTGAGTGACTGAATGTGTGTGTGTGTTTTCTAGTGTGGATCATGGAGGAGAATCCAGGATTACAGCAGGACTGAAGAAATGTACGTCTACAAACAAACACACACACACACACACACACACACACACACATGTCTGGTTCATTATCTTTGTGGGGACTCTCCATAGGCGCAATGGTTTGTATACTGTCCACACTGTATTTTCTATCCCCTTACCCTAACCCTACCCCTAAACCTAACCCTTACAGAAAACTTTCTGCATTTTCTTTCTCAAAAAATCTCATTCTGTATGATTTATAAGCTTTTGTACCCATGGGGACCTCAAGCCAGTCCCCACAATGTCAAAAATTTCAGGTTTTACTATCCTTGTGGGGACATTTGGTCCCCACAATGTAGCAAAAACAAGTACACACACACACACACAGCTGTAGTGATTGTTGTTGTGTTATAAATGTGTCTGTTCTTGTGTTCAGATGCCTGTTTTCTCACACTGGATCCAAACACAGTAAACACTCGACTCATTCTGTCTGAGGAGAACAGAAAGGTGACACGTGGTTATCAGTGGTATCCTGATCATCCAGACAGATTT
The DNA here is from genome assembly GCF_022985175.1 of Labeo rohita. Taxonomy (NCBI): domain Eukaryota; kingdom Metazoa; phylum Chordata; class Actinopteri; order Cypriniformes; family Cyprinidae; genus Labeo; species Labeo rohita. The sequence continues at coordinate 170,202 of NW_026127307.1, read as the reverse complement.
AATGAGTGGTATCAGGTGTTGTGTAGAGAGAGTGTGTGTGGACGCTGTTACTGGGAGATTGAGTGGAGTGGAGATTATGGTGTGTCTATATCAGTGTCATATAAGAGCATCAGCAGGAAGGGATGGGGTGATGAGTGTTTGTTTGGATATAATGATCAGTCCTGGAGTTTGAGCTGCTTTCCTGACAGTTACTCATTCAGACACAATACGATACAGACTGATCTCACTGTGAAGCCCATCAGCAGTCGTAGAATAGGAGTGTATGGTAATATCTATAGAATAGGAGTGTATGTGGATGTGAGTGCAGGAACTCTGTCCTTCTACAGCATCTACAGAAACACAGTGAGTCTCATCCACACAGAACAGACCACATTCACTCAGCCGTTCTATCCTGGGTTTTATGTTGGTTATAAATCATCAGTGAAACTGTGTTGATGAATCAGAATAGACTGATGAGAGATTCTACCCATAATGCTTCGAGCTGATGATGAATCAGTAAGAGTGAGATGTTATGGAGTCTCTTCATGACATTAATACTGCAGCTCAACTTCTGTCACTCAAATAACACAATAAACGTGTCAGAAATCACCATATAGACAGAAACATCAGTGTGTCTATATTTGTGTTTTTATTGTTATGTCTCATCAATCATTTGCTTTAGTGTCAAAATGTAAAAATGTCACAATCATGATTGATGAAGAACGTGTAATTAATTTCTCAATTTTTTGTACAGAAATAATAAAACAATGAAAAATCACCTTGAGATTTTAACTGATGTTTGTATCATGAATATAATCAATTCCTCACAAGACTGAAATGAGTTTCTGACTGTCATGAAGCTGGTTGGTGACCTTCGGTCCGCTCACCACCAGATGTCGCTCTTGCTCGATCATATCACACAGACTGTTGCATTGCACCCCGATATATAAGCCCCGGACTTTTCCCCTGTATCTTACGGAGTATTGTGGTTTGTTGTACTTATTTCTATGGCTGTTTCAGGCATGTTTCCCCTAGTTCCCTAGTTCCCTGTGTTTAGCTTTCTCACCTGACCATCTCGTCTCATCTGTCTTGCCGCCTGCCTTCTGGACTCTCGCTTGTTCCACGGATTATTTCCTCACCTTGCCCCCCACGGATTACGTTCGCCCCGGATCGACCCATGCCTGCCTCTCAGACTATTCTTGTGTCTCGCTCCATATATGCCTGTTTGCTTCCAGCAAACACAAAACGTTTTTCACAAAAACTTATCACAACGTTGTATTTTGATTGCAATTAGGTAATGGTTGTAGTACATTTTAAAAACGTTTAAAAATATGTAACCAAAATAAAACGTTTTAGAAAATACCAACCTGGAACGTTTTCTTTAAGTTTTCAAAAAAACGTAAATATCACGTTCGTCTACTACGAAAATGAAACCAGACTGTCGTGATTTAGCTCAAAGGAAAATGTATATAAATAATTACAATTAATTATGATTAATTACAATTATTTATATCAGCTGCCAGTAGTGACTGTAGCAGAATCAATTTTCCATCAACTAATCTGTTCGCCCAGCGAACATTCAGCATAATTTATCATCAACACTAAGAAATGATATTTTCTTGGCCACAGAAAATAACTTTCTTAAAGTACTGTTGCATTAGAGCATGTAGCTCGAATCGGAATCGTAAAGGGACATTCATTTGCAAGGCAGAATCAGAATCAAAACTCATGTCATTTGTGCACAATAGTTTATTAACGAAGGACTAACACATAACTAATCTAAACAAACAAACATAAAATCACTCATACATGGGGGAATGGTCAGTGAGAAGCAGTTAGAGAGAGACAAGGAAATGAAGCTATGAAAAGAGTCAGTTAACCACCTGCTGTGAAACCATCAGTGCTGTCTACAGCTTATACTAAACCTCTGTTTGTTTGGTTAAGTGTACAATACTTGCATTGCCTTGGTCGTTGAACAAGTGTCCGAATGCAGTCTCTGAAAGTCTTGATGGTTTGGAGCAGTGGTGGTTTTGGAATTGCAATCACGTTCTTCCAGGTCTGAAGAGTGATGATTTCCAAAGATGTTCTGACTCGATGGTGACTGGGAGTTTCTTCCCATGTGAAAAGTGAAGAAGAACCAAGAGCTGAGAGGGACTCAGCTGAAGTCCTGTGATCATTAGGGAATGGAAAGACAAGGCTGCAAGGCCTGGTGCGTGCTTAGGGAAGTCCTGAAGAGTTCTATCTCATCTTAGGTTCTCCAAGAACCACTGACTGGCTGAGGCGAGTCATGAAGATGAATTCCAGGGTTGAGTGGAACTGTCTGGCTCTTTGTGGTCGAGAGCCACAGCTCTGTATGTTGGGACTGTCTGGCCCGCCGGGCATGCCCTGTGCCGGCTCAGGCTCCCCGTGGGTTCCTCCACATGGGCAGCAATCGGAAGATGTTGCAGACGAAGAAGACAGAGAAGAGGAAGAAGAAGAAGAACAGAGGGGGCGGTCAACCGTTTGCCTTTAAGCTCTCTGGAGGCTGCGCCTCCAGGAGGTCCGCGAACCAATGGTAACTTTCACCTTTGGAGGGAAAGTTTACGACTCTTTGTCTGTGAGCATGGTATTTTGCATATGTAATTCAATTGGGTGTTAATGCAAAAAATACTAAGGTTTCTTAAAACACTATGTTGCATAGGTATCAACATCTAATTTCACACTATCTTTTAGATCATCAAAATATGAATTAAAAGAGTCCAAACATGACATAGTTGGGCTATACAACTAGTCATCTATCATAACGCATGCATAAAACAGTAGAAAGACAAATACAAATACAACAAACAAAATTAAAATACAATGCAGTAATACTAGAGTTGGGGTACTCGGACTCGTACTCGGACTCGAGTCCGGTCTCGAGTACAATTTTTAGGCGACTCGGACTTGTCACGGACTCGGATGCATTTTTACTCGGACTTGACTCGGACTCAAGCATTTCGGACTCGAAAAATATCCAGAGTCCGAGTCCAGAGACAGTTGACGAAAATGTCACTGACTCGATGCATTATCACAAAAGTCTTGTCCAGTAGCTACTTGAAAGCCGACGCTTTATGTGCGCACTAGAGATGGCGGATGAGCTCAAACGTCACCCGAATCCGCAGCTTCAAATGAATTATCCACCCACCACCAACCCGCACCTATATTTTTCTCTAATTTAGATAACCGCACCAGATCGTCATTTACGATTATTGTAATTCTTAGTTTTGCATGATGATATGATGAATGGATGGTTCATTTTTAACAGCAGATTGATTCAGCTGATCTGCACATCGCTGCACACTTATAAGCTTAATCACACTGCTTTTAAGCCAAAGCCAAGCTAAAAAGAATAACGTTAACTGACATCTGGACGTGACTCTCCGCAGTCCCTGATGAAATCGGTTGGGTGTTTGAACGTCTACTGGATCCTTGAACATTGAAGATTACAGGGGTTCACCCAGTTTAAGAAATTTCAGATCATAAAAATATAATTCTTTTCATTTTTAAAGTATTGTTTTCGTTATAATGTACTGATTCAAATTAGTAATCGTGCTGTCACGGACGGAGCTGGCGCGGGCGCATGTCAGGCGCAATCTTAAAACATATTTCAAAGGAAGCCGGCACCATATTCCCTACTACATTCTTTACTATGTGTTTTGAGCGAATATGTGCATTTATTCACATACGATTGAATTAGAAATGGCGGCCTGTCATGATTTTGGCTAATGCAGGAAACTACTGAATGATGCGAATCAGAGGGGATTTAGAAGTGGGTATACACAAAGCCTACGGATTAAAAAATGGGTATCTGCAGGTACTGCACTACACCACTAAATATTACCCTACTCAGTAGCATTAACACAGGCGTAACTCCCTTCAAACTTGATCTGGAATGTCTTTTTTTTCTGTCTTAAGTAAACCTGAACAGCTGGGAGAAATACTGATGCGCCAAAATATTTGATCTGTGCGTCAGATCTTAAAGCGACAGCAGCGTAAACCTGCAGCAGCAGACCACATCATAAATATCAATCAAACAACAAAAGAAAAGAGAGAAAATCACTCACTGTTCTTGACTGAATCACTTATTAACTGTAATAAGAATTATCTTTAATGTATACAGTGAAGATTTTGCAGCGTTTTATTTTAACATTTATTACTTCATGAAATGTCTGTAGTCTATTTCTGTAATAGCCTTTATATAGACCTACATAAAAAAACTTACAAAAAAACCCCTACAATTCTATTTTAAAAAAGATTATATTTTAAAAAATATTATTTCATTTGTATTTTTGATTAATAAATGTATTAATATGTTTGCTTGTAAGTAATTCTTGGAGTGTTTACTTGCCTTGAGCTCGAGAATGTTTTACTTACATTAGTTGATTATTTTTTTCTGTATTGAAATTATTATTAGTTAAACATGGTGGCAGTTTCTAGCTTGAAAGAAAAATATTTTTTCTAACATCTTTGCAGCAACAGTTTTTATAGGTCCAAAACCATCTTGGGTGTGCATGATTTTCTAATAATTAAATGGCCCATCATCAATTATTCCCTATATAATGTAATTTATTATAATTAATGTAACTATAAATTCATTCAAAAATAAAACAGGTGTGAGTTTGCTGTGACTTATGGAAAGTATAGGTAGGGCTTTATACACAGTGTGTGTAATTGTAAACACTAGGTTTATCCATCACAACCTCATTTTCATTCAAGAAAAAAAAGTCATATAAAACCCAAAACACACACAGCCACAATCAGAAATAAAAGAGGTGCTGCAAGAGGCTACATGTTTTCTCTTAAGGTCCCATTCACCAAGATACCTACTCCTTTACCCCCACCCTTGAATTTATACATTTACTATATCAATGAATAAAGTCAAGTCCCGCCCTATAATTTTTCGCTCTAAAATATGTCACATTACATAGATCAGCCATAACTTCTGTTACATGACTTGAAGTTTGCTAAGCATAGCATGGACACTAATTATGAGATGTTGTGAAATCAAAAATCAAAATGGCAAGATCCACTAGAGGTTTGCTTTTCTTACATTACAACTGACATTGCATTTTTCTAGTTGTAAAGTTTAAAAACAGGGGTGCCCAAACTCAGTCTTGGTCCTTGGTTTAGCTCCAACTTGCCTCAACACACCTGCCAGGGGGTTTCTAGTATGCCTAGTATAAGCTTGATTAGCTGGTTCATGTGTGTGTAATTGGGTCTGGAGCTAAAATCTGTAGGACACCTCCCTCCAAGACTGCGTTTGGGCACCCCTGGGTTAAAACAATGTTAAGATACTGACAAACAGTAGTGTTTACTTGGACTCGGACGGACTCGACTCGGACTCGGCCCTTTGGGACTCGGACTTGAGTCCGACTCGGCCCATTTTGGACTCGGACTCGTCTCGGACTCGATTGGTAAAAGACTCGGACTCGACTCGGACTCGACTTAGGTGGACTCGAACCCAACACTAAGTAATACTGTACACAATGACCTGAGCTATGTGTGATAGGAAGGTCAAAGAAAGGTTTATCTGTGAATGAATAGGAAAGAGTCCATTTCTATAGGCATTGTGTCTTTCCTATAGAGAAATGTAGTGTGCTCCGTTTGCATTCCTTGAGCCAATAAAACCTGTGATATCAGATCGTTGTCCTGGCAACTGAGCCCTTTTGGGGTGTTAGTTGCTTTTGGGGGGTTGTCTCCAGAGCTCCAGCATTTAGCTGGCCTGTTGTGTTTAAAGACTATTTGTTAAATGTAACAATTAATATATGTCTGATTGGTCCAGATGCTACAAGACCAAACTACAACTTTCGGGGGATGTTTTATTCAGGTGTTAAAATAACACAATATGCACGTTGGAATAAGACGTTTTAAAAACGTCATGAAAGTACCCAAATATAACCTTGCAAAACTGTTCTGTTTGTGTAAAAATATCAGTAAAATAACAGTGATATTTTAACATTAACGCAATTCAGTGACTGAGTAGCAGATAGTCTGAGAAATATCAAAAGGACTTAAAAGTAATATGTGAATCCTTACTTTAAGTTGTCTTTGCTCATTTAATAATACCGTATATTCATATATCACGAGCAGCTCAGTGTGTAAACCAGTCTGTGGAAAGGTGGGAGAGAGGTATAACAGATGAACAGAAATGATTGGTTGGTTAAAAAATATTTATTTAATTTTACAAAGTAAAGACAGTATGCAACCGTGCCAAAACTCCCATTGTACGTGATGTTGGTTTTTCAGTGTGTTTTGCTATAGATAGATTACTTTTATTCTACACTTTGTTTACAATTTCTGGTATGTTTTTCGTTAGGTAGCTAAATAAGTAAATAAATAACATTTCTAAAGCTATTATTATATTATATTATATTATAACCTGTTATAAACTGACTTCAAAAATAGTTTTATATTCTCTGCTAATATGCTTTTATATTCTCATTCCACTTACAGTTTGATTACCTACATTAGGCCTACACTATCCACTTACGTTATCAAGTTTCAGGACATTGTATCTGTCATTCTGACATATCTGTACGGTGTAGTTCATGTATGTATTTATGTAAACGCTGCATTTTAAACAGACACGCGCTTTGAACATTCGAGTTGTATTTAAACTGCAGTGGAGAGAGAGTTACCATGGAAACGAAGAAGCAGCTTAACTGACAAGTGGCGAGTCTCCGTCTGTCACACTGATTTACGGTAAGTTTTGTCCCTAATAAGACAAAAATAATACATACAACGGTTCCTAACACTTTCTTACATGTAATAGACACGTTTCTGTTGAATATTTACTTTATAGAAATGGTTTAGTGTCTTCGGGAAAAGTCTGTTAGCATCTCAACCGTTAGGCTAACTATAATAGGCTAACTGTAGAGTTTAGCTCTTATTTCATAAAGTTTTCACTTTTAGTCACATATTATGTGTAAATTTATATGTTTTTAAATTTTAAATGTGTAAACAGTTTTTTTAATAGTTTTGTAAATATTGCTGGTAATTTGTCAGTGGATGAACAGAAGTAACTATTTAACCTAAAAGTATGGGCTGTACTGTTAATCGGTGACGTCACTTACATGGAGCCTGAAAATTAGCTCAAATAATTTTAAACACGTTTTGATCACACTAAAAAGATATTGATAAAAATTGTACTGTGATTTCAGGAGCGTCAGTAAGTTATGAATTATGTAAGAAGGATTTGACTTCCAAACAAACTGTAATGTGATACTGTATGTGAATTATTTTCTGCATTTCACCTATTTCACATATTCCAGTTTGTTTATTTCTAATAATGCTGACCTTGTATATTACATATTGTTGGCTCTGTGACAAATTGTTTGTTTCTAACATTAGATTCTATGAACCACCTGACTAGAATGTAAACCCTCAAACATACATTACCATTTATTACGTTTTTTCTAAAGTATGTATCAATTAAATATCCTTTTTTATCTTCTATGTCCTACAAGGCCATCTCGTTTAACTCATTGAGGACACTTGGTATACAGCAACCTACAGAGGGGCCCAATGTAATGAGAAAACAAGACACAGATAATAATACTAAAAAAAATACTGAGCACCTATAAGCCAATTCACACTGCCGTACTCCCAACTTGGGGAACATACTGACTCAACCAGTGTGAACTGACCATAATGCTGTATGTTAGGTGTGAGATTTGTTAAACCTTGTTTTCTATGATGCATATATTTAAGTACACCAGTGTGAAGCATAATTCCCCCCACATTTGTTGTATAATCAGTAACCAATTTGTCAAAGTATTCTTTCAGTGGTTAAGGTGATTTCACATGGAAGGCGGCAGCTCTGGTCAATCCATTGATTTCTAAAAATGAAGTGTAGATTAGACGTAGCATTGTCTTTTGGTTTTGTTCAAAGTTTATAACGGGTTCTCAACTCTGGCCTGCGTGATCCACTTTCCTGCACAATTCAGTTGCAACCCCAATCAAACACACCTGAACAAGGTAATCATTGTCTTTATGTTCTAATAAAAAGCTACAGGCAGGTGTGTTTGATGAAGGTTGGAGCTAAAAAAGGAAAGTGGATCTCACGAGTCAGAGTTGAAAACCCCTGGTTTAGATAATTCACTTCTTTACAACCTTGTTTCTTTTTGGGGTTGTACTGAATTCTGTGACCCACCTAATTTTGTGAACCTAGGCACTGCATTGTGCTAATGTGACCTACTACTAAACCCAACCCTGTAGTCCTACCATTTTTTTTCCCCGTATTGATTACCATTTGTATAACCATAGTTAAAGCTATGTTTTTGTAGCAAAACAATTTTTAATTTGTAGTTACCATAAAATATTTTAAATGTTTATAAACTACCCTCGGCACTAGAGTCATATAATTTGGTGGGTCACAGAATTCAGCAACTGAATGAATCAGCACTGAATGAATGGTTTTCTAAGTCATTAAGACGGTCTCTTGCTGCCACCTAGTGACATAACAACGTAACCTACAATGAAAGCACTAAATAATCGCTACATACATACATACATTTCAAAATCTCAGGTATTCCAGTAATATAAAATATTATTAATTGAACAACAATAACCATTATAAACTGTATTTATTCTATATTATTTGAACAAGTTTTAAATTGGATGTCATATACCTGTAATTTGTGCTAATAAATCTCTAACAATATAATCATTAGTTTTAGTGCAAACGAGTAATAAGACTGCAATGTGATTATTATTATAACTGCAATAAAATAATTTGTAACTAGCTGAAATTGAATACATTTTACAAATGAAATGTTGCTTTTTTCTGTTAAAATATGCATTGAAATTTTGTACCAAAGACTTTATCATATTCAAATTTGCCAGGCATTGCATAATTTTCATGTTGTACTTCATTTGAAACCATTTTGTTTTATTGGTATGTATTTATGCATTTGTCTTGTTTATTGGGTTATTTAGTTACTTTTGTGAACTACCCATATCACATTACTTTTCATATTTTGTGAATAAATACGATGAGTGACAATTTTTGTGTAGTATAAATTATTAGGCCTACATATGTTAACTTAGGCTTATAAAACCGACGAGGTCAGCAATGCTACAAGGTAAGGTGAAATGTAAATAAGTGCTTTTAGGATCAATAGTCAGATTTAACACTGTAAAGAAAACATTTTGATGGCAGCATGTGAAGTACCAGTTTGGACGTGGTAAGTATGTTATAAATACGTTTTTTCACAACGTATCTTATTCCAACGTTTTAAAAATGTTATAAAAACGTTTTTGCAATGTTGTGAAAAAAAATTACATTTTTACTTTACTTTAAAATTTTACACATAAAATACTTAAGTTGTTATAGCCTACACCCAGTGTATGGAAGTGTTTTCATTAATAAAGTTTCCATACACTAATGGTTGTTAGCTTTTTTTAATTACTATCCTAAGGCACATCAGCTGGTGAACCATTTGACAGAAAAGGCTTAGGAGTCTATATAAAGAAAGATGAGTTTACACAAACTTTATAGCTATGGCAGCGATGGCAAAATCGTGCCATTTTTTACGGATCACGTCCCACTGTCTCAATGGGCAGGAACCAGACGCTGCCAATTTCATGGCTATGCTTTCCCAGATTTTTTTTTTTTTTTTTTTTTTTTTTTTGTTTGTTTTTTTTGGAGACCGTTGTGCGGAAACTAGCGAATAATACACCTTTGTGGTGTTCCACCTCATCCGGCAGTATAGACATTTCGGAAGCGGATAAGCTGGGCGATCTCTTTTTGCGGACTTTTTTTCCCGACATAGTGAATGTCGATATGTCTCTCATGTTTGCGCTTTGATTGAGGAAATCATCCAATTAGACAAATGAGCGATTTACGCCAATAATTGTGGAGAACATTAACACACTTATGGCCGTGAGGGTTTAGGATTGCACACTTGCTAAATTATAAACACATACTCAAATTTATTTCTGCATGTACATATTTCAATGAGCCCCGATAAATGTAGTTTGTACTATTTCTAAAACGCTTCTTTATAAAGAACATTGTTTTCTCAATACTTTACCTACACCGCTGTGAAGGAAAGAGCGCACAATCGATCACCGAGGCATCGATATCAATCTATTCAGCACCTCCACCATGGACAGCACCTGCTAAGGTCGAACTTAAGAAGGTTTACCTTAAGCAACATCCTAAGGTATAGTTCGGAGAACACACGTAGGAAATGTATACCTGTAGTTAAGGTGTACCTTTTGAGTCTTCGTAGCGCGCTAAGAGACAACGTTATCGGAGAAGGCAGCCCTGATCGTTAATTTTTTTTCTTAATTTGTTCCACCGTTAGTAACAACGAATCAAAACGGATACATGTCACGTGATACGGGAAAAAGACACGGAAAATCAGAGAAGCAGCGTGCACATTTGGTTGAAAATGAAAGGCTGTCAACTGACACTTAAAACAGGAAGCATCGCCAGATTCAAGAGTCAAAAGCTGGTCCACAGTTTAGTAAACATTGGCAACCTCTTTAAGTTGTTATTGACTGCGCTGTATTGACTGCTTTGGTGCGTTGCAATACGGTAGGTGATTGTTTTGATGCTTATCCGCATTTTTTTACAAATCCATAAAAATGGATTGTCCTACATTGCTGCAGAAGTACCAACCCAGTGTTTACAAAGTGAAGAAACAAAAAAGGTAAAACAGCGATGTAGGACAATTTTGAAGTTGAAGAAGAAAATGAGATGGGAGTTTTTCGACATACCCTAACTGTATTGACCGGGATTACAGAGACTACATGACATATGCATCGCAGAGACAAGACGAGCATTTGAGGTTAATAAGAATATAAATTGTAAATTTAAGGAAACAACGCTAGTTTTGCTAGATAAGACCCTTCTTTCTCGGCTGGGATTATTTCGAGCCCTTTGAAGCTGCATGTAAACTGCATTTTGAACATTAAAAAAGGGGGCACCATTGAAGTCCACTATATGGAAAAAATTCCTAAAATGTTTTCCTCAAAAAACTATTTCTTTATGACTGAAGTAAGAAAGACATGAACATCTTGAATGACAATGGGGTGAGTAACTTTTACATTTTTGTTCTAAAAGTGAATTAATTCTTTAAGGTCTGCACTATATTAATAAAAATGCTAACAGAATGAATATTTGTTGCTAATTTACTCATCCTCAGGCCATCCAAGATGTAGGTAGGTTGTGTGTGGTTTTGTTTTGTTTTTTTTTTTGTTTTTTTTTTAAATGGTAGAATCTTGAAATTTTTTTTTTTTACATGCAACTTCTTTGGGGGGGATTCATATAATGCAAGTCAACGGTAACCATTGCTTTGACCAAAAATTTAGCGCATTTAACAATTAATATTTGTGGCTCCTGATGATACACTGGTATCTTATGAAATTAAACGATCAGTCTATGCAAGAAACTGAATCCACAGCCTCTGCAAACTGCTCTGAACGCATTCACAACAGTCTGGATTGCAATCATAATAATGCATAAAACTTCAGTAATCTGTGAAAAGTCAATGTTCCTTATGTGAGGTCGCGCATGTGAATGTAATCTTGCTTTTTTTTTGTTTTGTTTTTATATACAGGTTGCCGCTTCCAGAATAATCACAAGTACCATTTTGATGAAAAATATATCAAATGCATCCTCCCTCTCATCATGCCAGTCTGAAGCGCATACATCCTGACGCATATAATGACATGGATCTGGTTTGTTTACAACTAAGGGGCAGGTTGCATTTGATTTATTGTTCATCAACATGGTACCTACAACTATCCTGGATGCTGCAACCTGTGTAAAAGGTAAGATTGCATTCACATGCACATCTAAAAAATGAAAAAATGACTTTTCACAGATTCCTGAAGTTTTATATTCACTTTCTTGCATAGGCCGATCGTTTCATTTCATAAGACACCAGTGTATCAGGAACTATGAATGTTATAATTTATTACATTTTTTTTCTTGGACTCTAAAAGGAATGGTTACCATTGACTTGCATTATGAATCAACTTTAATAAACCATAGTTTTGGTTAAAAAGAAAAAAAATCACATCTTCGATTAACTGATAACTGAATCAACAGCAAAATTTCTGTTTTTACTGAACTAGCACTTTAAAGGATTAGTTCACTTTCATAATTTACAGAAAATGTACTCACCCCCTTGTCATCCAAGATGTTCATGTCTTTATTTCCTCAGTCGTAAAGAAATTATTATTATTTTATTTATTTTTTTTTGAAGAAAACATTTCAGGATTTCTCTCAATATAATGGATACGTATGGCGCCCCGAAGTTTGAACTTCCAAACTGCAGTTTAAATGCAGCTTCAAAAGGCTCTAAACGATCCCAGCCGAGGAAGAAGCGTCTTACCTGGTGAAACAATCAGTTATTTTTAAAACAAATTGACCAATTTATATACTTTTTAACCTCAAATGCTTGTCTTGTCTCGTCTCTGCGATGCGCATGCGCATGCGCATGCGCATGCGTAGTCTGTGATCCGGGTCAATACGGTTAGGGTATGTCGAAAAACTCCCATTTCGTTTATGTCTTCAATGTCAAAATCGTCCTACAATGCTGTTTTACCATTTTTGGTAAAGGGCATTTGAGCTTCTTTGTGTGTTTACTTTGTAAACACTGTGTCGGTACTTCTGCAGCATTGTAGGGCGATTTTTGAAGTTAGAAAAGAAAACGAGATGGGCCTTTTTCGACGTACCCTAACTGTATTGACCTGGATCACAAACTACGCATGCGCATCGCAGAGACGAGACAAGATGAGCATTTGAGGTTAAAAAGTATATAAATTGTCAATTTGTTTTGAAAATAACTGATTGTTGTACCATCTTATCAGATGCTTCTTCCTCGGCTGGGATTGTTTAGAGCCTTTTGAAGCTGCATTTAAACTGTATTTTGGAAGTTCAAACTTCTGGGCACCACACATAGCCATTATATAGAGAGAAATCCTGAAATGTTTTCCTCAAAAAAACTATTTCTTCACAACTGAGGAAAGAAAGACATGAACATCTTGGATGACAAGGGGGTGAGTGCATTATCTGTAAACTGTTATGAAAGTGAACTAATCCTTTAAATGTGAATAATTGATGAAAATTTTCCTTTTAGATCAACAAATTTTGTGCAACTTCGACTGGGACAAATCTGATGTTATTTTGAAAAATCTTTTCTGCATGCTATTACCTGCCCCTTCTTACATTTTTCTTTTTCAGATCTACATGGAGTTTAACAGGATTGCTGGTAAGAACCTGAAAAAGGAATTTTATGAGTCCCTTGATCGACATAGTACATGCCTCTTGGACATTTTCAGAGCCAAAAAGGGAGTTGCTGGTCAGCTCTTGATGGACCTTCTGAAGCAAACAAAGGTTAGTTAGAAGTCCCAATCATTTATTATAGATGTAATTTAAAAGTAAATTGATATTAAACCATCACTCCATAGTTGATCTCTGAGTAAATGCACTTAACTATATAAATCAGGGGTGTCAAACTCAGTGCCTGGAGGGCCGGAGCCCTGCAAAGTTTTGTTCCAACCCTGTTCCAACAAGTACTAGGCAGTTTTCAATTATGCCTGAAGGACTTGGTTAGTTGGATCAGGTGTGTTTAATTAGGGTTGCATCTTAACTCTACAGGGCTCCATCTCTCCAACAATTGAGTTTGATTTAAATACTATTATGAATTTAATAAAAGAAACAATGTATTAATAGCAAGTGGTTGGATTTAATATAATTTAAATTTTTTCTCCACACAAGTTGTCAGAGCCAACTGAGGTCCGAACTCTTGTGCTCCAAGGACTACCTCTTGTGTTTGGAGATGACTCCCCTGCTTTCTTCAAGACATGTTTGGTAAGTATTCCATGTAGAATTTTTTTTTCAAAAAAAAATATATATATATATATATATATATATATATATATATATATACCTTTGTCTCTTCAATAATTCTGTCTATGCACTTCAATAAAAACTATTTAAAAAAATGCTTTTGTCACTACCGCTGTGTCGACCAACATTCATAATTCAATTCAACAGCAGCATTAAGTGTCGTAATGTCCTCTGCAGGTCTCCGGAGCTGTTTCAGGTCAGCGGGACTGTGGACTGTGCCATAATGAAGGCCTGCGCAGAGCCATACATCACTGACAAGCTTTGTTCGTTTTGGCGATTTGGCGTAGCTTGTCAGTGATGTACGGCTCTGTGTATTATTTGCCGCTCCAGCTGAACGCACGTGATGGCGTTTTACTACTAATCAAAGTACCGGCTTCATTGACTAAGCGCGCCTCAAAACATCGTGCGATTAATCGTGCAGCCCTAGTTTGAAATATGAACGAAGGTGTCAGGGGTGTGGAACGACATGAGGGTGAGTAATGACAGAATTTTCATTTTTGGGTGATCTGTCCCTAAGTTTAAGTTGCACTGTTTGAAATGTACATGAGCTTGCAACCATGTGAATTAACTTTAATTTGATAATGTTTATTTATCTTCACTAGATGTCCGATGATCGCAGCTCGAATCTTGACGTTCCAGTGGGGATTGTAATAGTTGAAGATGGGACTACTCTTCAGCCTCTCAACTCTCTGCATTTGCCTCTCTCCTCATTTGGGATAGTAATTGAGGGAAAAGTGGTGATGGACAATCTACGTGACCTTCCTGAATCAATGTGCCTTCTGTTTGGACTAATTTATGCGTTACACTTAAATTACCCAAAGTCACTGAAGTACACATTTGAATTTATTCAACGCATTCTCCTTTCCATGGGGCAGAAAGACCTGCAGCCTAAGATACAATCCTTGGCTAACCAGCTGTTCCATTAAAATGGATAAACAAGATCAGCACATGCATTTTCATAAAAAAAAAAACACTTAAGATACAGCATGGGAGGGGGGGGGTCTCTTTCTGTTTTGTGCTTTTCTTGTCAGCTGAGATTAAAAAAAAAAAAAAAAAAAAAAGACCTTTACATTGGAAATTAAAAACATTTTAATGTTAACAGTCAGTAAGACTTTTACCAGCAAAGTGGAAACTTGTCTTTTTTCCTTTTTCTCTAACCTTTTACTTGCAGAGAATGTAGTTTGTTCACATTCAATGACAGGACACTCACATTTGTTGCACGATTCTGTGGAATGACAACAAACCTACCGTACAAAACACTGTGGTAGGTCCAGATTAATACCATGGTATTTATAACACACAAGGAACTGGAAAATCTCAAACCAAAAATATGAGTTTACAGTTTTGTCTCTTCTAAAAATGTGACAAAATGTCTAGATAAAAATAAGCTTACCATTTGGTTGTTAATGTGTCTTTTAAAATGTTATAATAAATAATAGGTTTACATCTAAAAACAGTTTACCATTAAAGCAATAGCTTATGTTCATGTCTTTTAAAATGTGAGTTTACTGTTAAAAATTTGCTATTTTGTTGTTTGTGCATTTTTTAAAAATGTGAGCTTGCACTTAAAAATACCTTTTCTGTTAAAAATGAGTTCAGGTTTTCTAAAAATGTGAGCTTATGATATTGTTCATGTCTTAAAAATGACTGAATGTGATCTTACAGATGAAAATAGGAGTTTGCTGTTAAAATGAGCTCATGATTTTGTTGTTCATGTCTTTTAAAAATGTGGGCTTACTGTTATAAGCAATGAAATGTAAATGCAGTATAATCCTAATAAAGTGGTTGATTTGGGAAAAAAAAACAACTTGTTTTAATGATTTATAAATTATTTAATACAAGTAAAGAATATATAAGCTGAAAATTTGGGAAGTTTTGTCTATTAGCCCTTTTAAGTTATTTGTACTTAAACATTTAGGTTAATTCAATGAAGAGACCACATTTGGTTAACTCAATAAATCGAGTTGTCAATTTTCCATTACTCAAACGAACTGAGGGAATCACTTTCCTCAAATCATTTGAGTACTCTCAACTTATTAGGGTTTACAGTGTAGACGGATGTACTGTTACTTCAACTACAGTCAAAAGTCTGGGTGTTATATTAGACTGCAACTTGTCTTTTGAAAATATTTCTCATGTTACAAAAACAGCATTTTTCCATCTTAGAAACATTGCCAAGCTGCGAAACATGTTACCTGTTTCTGACGCAGAAAGCTAGTTCATGCATTCATGACCTCTAGACTGGACTATTGTAATGCACTACTAGGTGGTTATCCTGCATCTTCAATTAACAAGCTACAGATAGTCCAAAATGCAGCTGCTAGAGTCCTCACCAGGTCAAGAAAATATGATCATATTACCCCAATTTTAAAGGCACTTAATGGTTTAGTTCCTGCGCACCTAACTAGTATTCTACCACGCTACAATCCATCACGCTCCCTAAACTTGCAAAACTCTGGACTGTTGGTAGTACCTAGGATAGTAAAGTCCACTAAAGGAGGTAGAGCTTTTTTGCATTTGGCTCCTAAACTCTGGAACAGCCTTCCTGATAACGTTCGGGGTTCAGACACACTCTCTCTGTTTAAATCTAGATTAAAGACACATCTTTTAAGCCAAGCATTCAAATAATGCATCTTATAAACTTTTCCTGCAGTTATATCTGATCAAATGTTCATTATTAATCTTTCAGCTCTGGTTTAACAAATCTTTCTTTGCTTGCTTTGAACAGCAGCTATGCTAATTATGTTCCTATTTGTTCTCTGTTTTTGCCATGGGATTGACATCCCGTGGTAACTAGGAATTCACAAGCTCCAGTGTGGATCCAGAACACTTAAGAGATGATGCTAATCCCTCAGAGGACTTCAGATGATGCCAACCCTGAAACAACATACAGCACTACCGAATTTTGCTACTAATTTATGGTGTACTTTGTCTGTTTGATTACGTCATTAATTGATCTTTAGCATACATCTCTACCATATGTAAATCAACTTGACATAGTCACCACTGTAAGCTACTACTAAATATATTGTAAAAACTTTAGGTAACACTTTAAATTAAGGTATACATATTCACTATTAACTAATTGCTTATTAACATGATTATTACTAAAATTTTGGTCACTTATTAGTAGTTATAAAGTACATATTAATGCCTTTTTCTGCACGACCATATTCTACGCTAACAGAGTTTTTTCTTTAATAAACTCAAAGTTACTGCCTGTTGGGAGTAAGGCGGTTGTTGTATGTGAATCATGATCTTAATATGCTTTGCTTATTATCAGACTTATGCTGGTAGTAGCAGAACAATAGTCATTCTCTCTTAATAACACTTAAATAAATATAGTCTATTCTTATGCAACAACACACATAACTACAAGTCTTAATAGTGTCCAATTAACTCTAAATGAAGACTTTGTAAGTCTGAATATGTTACCCATTCTAAAGTGAAGTCTTGCTCATTACTAAAGCTGCCTCCTCTTCACAATTAATAAATCCATTACAGCACACAACTACTACAAATGACGAACCTTAGTCTTAAGGCTGCACCTAAAAAAAGGTGTCTGGTTACGTATGTAATCTTGGTTCACTGAAACGTGGGAAACAATATGGAAGCTGCCGGCAGTGTCAGAGTGACTGGTGTCTACTAGAGTTCACAGGTTGTATGTCCATTCAGTAGCAGACCAAACACACAAACACAGCACAAGTACAAATATATCCTTTAATCTGAACATGTATATAATTATACCATACAATGAACAACATAGTACCAATATGTCTTACCAAAATAAAATTGCACAAGATAAAACCTGTACAGGTCAATATGAACTAGTAGCTAATCTACTGTACTGTATGTACTGCACTCTGTATAAAACGGTGTTTTAAACTTTACAACAGACATTTTCAGTGTGTATTAAATGACCCTAAACATAAAACATGCACAGGACATGGCCTTGTTGTGTAACTTAACTCACATTTTCAATATTTCACACTTGTAGAAGAACAGAACCGAACAAATCAGCAAGTTAGCATTTAAATACTTCATCAGTAAGGGAAGAAGTTGCCTTCGAAATTTCATGTCCTCTATTGTCATCTTAATGTTTCCACGATCCACGTTTACCCTGAAGGCTTCTGTCATTGTTTGGACACGGCTGAAGGTTTTCAGGACTTTCTTATATCTACGGATGACCTCAGCTGGCCCTTTGACTGAAAATAAAAAAAAAAAAAAATGTTTTATCATATATACATCTGTATGAAGAGTGTTAGTGCAAAAGCCTCTAAAGGCCACCTCGGTCAATAATGAGATAATAATATTGAGTGAATGCTCTCTGCACATAGTATAAACCTAAACCTAACCACCTAGAAAACTTTACAAGTAGGAGAGGGGCAGGAAGAGGAAGTAGTGTTTTATGGTATGGAGTTGTAAAGCAAGTTTGACAGTAAAAAGAAATGTAAGCAATCTCATTGGAATGTTGTGAAATCATATGGAAGAGTATGAGTGAACCTGTAAGATATAAGTATTATGAGTATTATTATTAGTAGTAGTAGTAGTATCATTATTCTTATTTTATTTATTTATTAGATTTTTTTAAGTTCTACAAATTAGTAAGATTTGTCCATAACACTGTGATGCAACAACTGCCACTTCTCATTTAAGTCAAGAAAAAAAATATTTTCTAGGCATGGGGTAATCTGCTTACGGACTGATGTCATTCAAAACATAATATGTGGTGAAAAAGTGCAATAGGAGATACTCTCTGGAAACATTTTTTATTATGCTGGTGGAAAGTTTCATGAGGAACTATGTTAAATGGCCTAAATTTAATTTTAAAAATATATATATCTCCTGTGGAATGTACAGGACCAAAAATATATTCGTCCACTCATTATATTCGGTCTGACAGAAAAAGTCTGTCCTATCTGCCTGTCAACGATTGCATTTGCATTCCTCTGCACACCCTGTTCGCGCAGACATCATACATCATCAGCGTGTCTCATTCAATGCAGAGTTATAGACAGACATCAGTAACTGAGCACCTCAATCAAACAGCAACCAACTTTTACACTAACTACTGAATCAAAACAGTGAGCTTATACTGCGTTCACACCATAACTACCATAACAGACTAAAGCGACCCGTGACATTTAAACCGGAGCAGTTCATGTCTGTGTTTTGGAGGAGGTGTGTCTTTGGAAAGCACTAGCTTGCTACTGCTAGCCTCTCTGAAAATATCCTATTGCAAAGGATTCAATACATAATATATTTAAAATGGACATTTTAAAATCTAAAATGTCAAAATGTAAATGATTCAGAACGTAAAACTAAAGAGCTGTGCTTTTGCTACAGCTTTTGTTCAAAGAATATTTTAACAACTTTCACCAATAATAACACTTCTTATCAGCTTTTAATCAATTTATATCAAGACAATTTGTGAACAATTACCAAAAAAAAAAAACTTATTGAACAAAAAAAAAAGGAAGCAAGAGAAAGACAGAGAAAAGATTACATGCATCAAAGGTCATAAGCCACATTTAAATCCAGGTCATTGTGATTATATGGTATATGCCTTAACTTGATGATCCACAAAGATTTTGAGATTTGATTTGCCATAAAGTGACAAAGGATGGAGAAAGGAAAACACACTATTCTCCAATTCCCCTCTCATACAACAACAACTGACAAAAGATAATAAACTGTATTTTGACATATCATTAACAACTAGAATAGTGTTGTCACAGTGGTGCAGTGGTTTTTCTCTATCGACACTGTCAATATCAGTTATACTGCTTGTCATCTAGGGTTATGCAATAAATATTAGCTATGATAATATCGTAATTGCTGTTTTAATGATGTGCAATTTAACATTATCAAAAAAATATTGCAAAAAACTAACAAAACACACCTACAGCACGCACGCATACTATATGTGATGTAGCAGGTTAGATTAGTGCACGTGCACATTCAGAGTGCATTATTTCACTGCGTGATTCAGTCTATTAAAATGCATTTTGAATGCTGCCAAAATTCAAGATATGTGGGCAAAACATGTATATATTTATATAATTTCATATATTTAATCAATATCTCACGAAGAGTGCCATTTCCTCTCTAAGAATCAGCATGATTACAAATGTGATAAACAGTGTAATAAACAAAAAGTTAAGGTTGAATCGCAATGACTCACTCATTGGCAGTGACATGCTGCCACCTACTGGCAGTTTTTATTTCACATTTAAAGTATCTTTTCATTGTTTAAAATCATTTCAAATGTCAGTATTCAATGTTTTATGTTTGAAATATCAAAATATTATTTATGCATTTGTAACTGTTAAATGCAAATGCAAGTCCCTGTGAGCTGCAAATACATCTAAATGCCACTTCAGATGCATCTTCTGTGTTTCAAAATCTTTAGGAGTCAGCGGTTGACATCAGTCCTTAAGGTACCAGCACAGTAACACATTCAGGAAAATATCATTTATTTATTATTATTGACAAAATTGCAGTAATTATAGAGATATAACTTTTAGTCAATATCACACTGCCATCAACCTAATCTGATATATTTGTGATTTGTGTGTGGGGCTAATAATACTGGTGTGGACTCAAAGATCATGTCACCATCCACAGTAACATCCCTAATCAGAAAGCTATACAACCAAAAGTCGTATTTGGCAGACACTTTTATCCAAAGCAACTTATATAATATTTAAATATTTTATCAATTCTTGCTTTCACTGTCTCTCTCTCTCATAAGGCATACAATATCTGAATTTTGGAAAGCTAGAAAACAATATAAACCATTACCTGATCCAAGGCTGCTGATGCCATTGCCGCTGCCACTTGGGGGCAAGGATATTTTTATCTTCGGGACCTATAACACAACATAAACTCAACACATGAACAGAGAACTTAAAATGTTAAAAAACAAATTGTACAAGGTATATGAAACATAAAATTACCATTTGGATCATTTTTGGTTAACTTCATCATCGGCTCATCTTTGGCAGCTTCTGTCTTCTTCTTTCCCTTAGGTTGTTTAAAAAAGTTCTTCAGTCAAGCGGAGTGAGTTATTTTTCTCAAGTCTTTTGTTGATCGATTAGAATGGGGGTGTCAAACTCGGTTCCTTGAGGGCCACAGTCCTGCAGAGTTTAGTTTCAACCCTGCTCCAACAAACATACTAAACTTAAGCCTGAGGGACTTGATTAGCTGAGCCCTCCATGAACTGAGTTTGACACCTGTGGATAAGAAGGTAGCAGGTACAGTATATTGAGCTCCCCTCCATTTTCACTCAACTGTTCAATTAAGTAAATTCCATTAAGACATTTACAGATGGTATATATACATATTATACATATGTCTATATCGTCATATAGCACAGCCCTCTTATGAATTCCGAGGGTAGTGCTTGGTTAGCACATAACTTACCATTTTAGCTGCAAAAATGTTCACTCCTTTTCCAACTTCTTCACTCTTCAATTGCCAAAGCAAATGGGGAAGTCAGAGCACGTGTTCACAGCAGAAATTTCTTGTTCCCACTCCGACAATGTAGGTAATGCACCGCAACACTGACTGACACCGCTCAACGGAGGAGAGCACAACAGAGAACACTATCCGCCTTTTTCATTTAATCGCTGATGCAAATGGGAAATGCAAGGTTTCCACCTGACAGCGATGCTACAATATTATATATCCCTTACCCTAACCTTTCAGCTACAGTTGAACCCTTTGGTTGGTACTGTTAGTATGCTTTGTAATCATAAATTACACAATATTATGGTTGGCAAAATAGTAGAAAATACAATACAAATCACACAGCTGTTTTTGTTCATTCTTAATTTTCAGGATATGCAGAGATTCAAGTCACAAAGGAAAATCATTTGTGAAGTCCATCCGACATGGCTCCATGTTTGAGAACTCTCATATTTCACTTCAAACATGGATGCATTTCATCTATAGGTGAGCAGTTTTTACATTGTATAAAAACACTTCATAGGTATGGAAGGCATTTTCTGCCAATTTTAAATAAATCAATTTAATTCTAAAAATTAAAATGAAAACCAGATTAACAATTTCATTATAAAAAGCTATATGCAAAATATGTGCCAAAATTGAAAATGAAATGAAATTATTTCCCTGACAAATTGAAAATATAATGCAGTTGGTGATTTGACATTTCATTTTCACTGCAATCTCTCGAGTCAAAGCTGCCAATCTTAAAATGAAAAGGTAAATGTGAAAAAGAAAATGCAAATCCAGTTTTTACATGTAACAAGGACTCGTGAGAAGCGTGATAGATCCAGATGCAAGCTTTATTGAACACAACATAGTCAAGACAGGCAGGGTCAATCTCCAAACAAACAGTAAAATGTAGGGCAAGACAAAAGCAAAATCCAAAAGAACAGGCAGAAGGTCAAAATCCAAGTGAGCAGTCCAAAGAAGCAAAATAAACAGACAAAACTATGGCAAAGAAACAAGGAAAAACTATGACAATGAAACTAAACCGTGGCAATAACAAAACAAGGCAATGAAAATAGAGAAAACGCTTAGTAGAGTCTGCACAGGCAAAACAATACTTCACGATGGCTGTTTGGCATGGCCTGCCTTATATGGCTGCCAAACAGGAAGTAACTGTAGAAGCAGCAGAGGGAGCGGTAACAGACAGTCCATGGGTGAGGGCTCCCTCTGCTGGCGTGGCGTTACATTACAAAGCTTTTTATTAATGCTCACACAATAATAGTGACACAGTTCAAATAAAATGTAAAGTTTTATTTTTCGTTTTATTGTCTCTTTTATTTCAGTTTTCATTTTTGTTTTCATTTTCAAAGTCAACTTGTATGCAAATTCTATGTTAATCAGGGCTTATCGTTCGAGCGATGTACAGAGGCCCATTTCCACCACAGTTATGTAAAAAATATGATTCTGCACATCAAAATAATGAGAAACACTCTCATATGAATGACTTAATCGCTCATAATAATGACTGACTTCTCTCGTATCACACAGCTTTGTCCAGCGAGTGTCGCTAGTGTGCCGCTCCATTCTGCTCCGCTGCTTGGCACATGCGAAGAAGTAATAGACAGTTTCTCACTGATACGAGAGAAGCCAGTCATTATTAGGAGCTATTAAGTCATTAATATGAGAGCGTTTCTCATTATTTTGACATGTTTATGAATAAGGCATTAATATGTACTTTATAAGTACTAATAAGCTGCCAATATGCTAGTAATAATCATCATGTTAATAAGCAATTAGCTAATAGTGAATATGTGTACCTTAAAGTGTTACCGAATTTACTTTTACAAAATTGAAGCACTTCCTGTATGTTTGTTAACCAACATTTACAATGAATTGGATGTAATTGTAAAATCTGTCCAGTAGTTAATGCAACTGTGTCACTTCAGAAGACTTGGACTAAACCTTTTGATCCATATGGATTCATTTTCCAGTGTTTAGATGACATTTTTGCTAGTTGGACTGTCAATAGAGGTGCTGAAATCTTTCAGATTTCATTAAAAAATATATCTTAATATGTGTTTCTAAGAGGAACGAAAGTCTTATGGGTTTGGAGCGATTTCATTGTCAGGTAATCAAACCGCACACATTTTTAACACATTTCTGATTTTAGTTCTGATTTTTCAATATTTTATGTTTGTTTAAATTTAAAAACATCTCTAAAAGCCTGACACTACACCCACCATATGTGCTTACTGTGCTGAACGAATTCTGACTGTGCTATCTAATTACAGTGGAGGAGGGGTATTGTAAAAAATGCGTTTTCATTTTCAGGAAGGACATATTTTTGTTTCACACTGGACAAAGGTACCAATTCGGTCTCTTCTTGCAGGACAGAGACTCTGTGACATCCGACTGCACAGGAGTCGCATGGGTAAGTGTAGAATGATTCGGTTTTTCTGAACTTCTGACACACTAAATGGACACTTTCATTCTGTTTGATTATGTCCTTAATTACAGCAATGCCTGTGTTGATTTTAATGCAGTTGTCTCTTTAGGTGACAAAATGCAATCAGAGAAATGCACCTTTCCTAAGCTCTTTTAAACTTGATGAGAGAAGTGAATCTTCATTTGATTGGTGAGATTCTTTTGGAAGCATTTCTGAAAGTCTTTTGACAACCTGTTGTAAAGGACGCTCAGGTTTTCTAACAAGTCGTTTCAGTCCTCCCAGGTAATTTTCATATAGAAATGCTTATATATTATCCAGAGGACCAAATGCTTTATACTCCTCTGCGAGATGAATAACCTGGTGGACATTGAAAACAACTTTGTCTGTGCCATACAATCTGCTGTAATGACAAAAGAGCCTTGTTGGCAAATTCAATCATTGAAGCAGAGAGGCCAGGACTGAGCAGCAGAAACATGCCAACAGAGAAGAGAAGAAAGTTGTCATAAATTTTGCTCTCGACAAATCCTCTTAAAACAGCGGGACCAGTACATACCATGAACTGGCGGAACTCTGTGGCCTTCCATCTTTCCACCTCTGCCAAAGAACGAGGCATCCTGGTGAACTCTTGGGGTATGAAAGAACGGAGACCAGCAAGTCTGTCCGAAATCTGTACTATATGCTGAGATGGCAACCTTGTCCTAAGTTGTTTCCCTTTCATCCACATTTGGATTAGTTTCCTTGTCACTCCGAGACAGCAAGTATGCATATAATCTACCGGGAATTGTGTTACCATTTTAACTAATCCGGTCAAGGGGCTTAAGCTGTCACTCAGATGGTGTTCTTCGTTTTTCATCATTTCATAATCAATGTCCGTACGTAGTAGAGCATCAGTTTCAGGATACGTCATTTTATTTGACCATACTCCAGACTGTGAACATTTGTCACAGCCAAAGTAGCCATTGTGAGACTTTACATTTTTGACAAATGCTGGTGCGGGGGCGTCACAAATAAAGGAGGAGACGACAACTTTGAACCGAGTACCGTTTTTTTGACGATGCCTTCATGTAGAACCACTTTTAGTTCCGCAATGAATTCTCTCAAGTATTCCCAGACTGAGCTTGGTTTAGTATTTCCACAAAACAAACCGATTATAAATGAAGATCGTGTTTTGTCAGTTGACTGTTGCAAGAATTGGCCAAAATTGTGTTCTGGAGCTTTTAAACAGGGGAATGCCATCAATACTAAACTGCACAGCAAGAGTTGTTAAAGTTTTAGGGATACTGGAGATACGGCCTAATATGTTTTGCAAGCCATTTGCCAGGCCAAAATGGTAATATTCACCATTGCAGATGTTCGTTACGGGTACCTTTGTCTGTGTACCAAGAAGGGTCCTTGCATCCTTGGGCAAATCAGGAAATTCTGATCTTAAGATTGCCAGTAGTGCTGTTAGAGCTACTAGAGGAATGCAAAAGGCTGATGCCCATGTTTTCAGTTTTGTTTGCAACTGATTAAGTGAATTGTTGCTACTACTGTCAGATTCTGCATTTGGTTGGTCTGTATCAGAGATACTACCAGGATCAGAGAGAGTTTCAGAATCAAATGAAAAATCAGCATCAGTGCTTTTTTCCAGATCACATGAGTTGTCATGGTGGGGTGCAGGAGAGGAAACTATACTACAAAAAGATGAGAGATCGCTAGTTTCAGAGTTTTGACTCTTGTGAGCATGAACACTAGATTCATCAGTGTTTTCTGTTTGTATTTTGTATTCATCCAAAATCTGCTTTTCTATCTGTTGTACACTGGCTAAAGTCTTTCTTCTTTTAGTCCAGTAAGACATTGTGAAATGTGTGTTGTTGTCAGTATTTTGTACATGTATTGGGCTATATACAGATCTATTTTTACAGGTAAATTGTTTCTATACAAGCTAGTGTTAGTGTTAAAGTGATGTGTTGTGTTTGTATTTATTAAAGACAAAAATAAGAACAGTAAATTATAAGGACAATAAAGAACACAAACAATCTATAAATACTGTTCGTTGATTTTAAATCTGCCTGTTTATGTATTTATTTATTTTTTTTTTTTGCTAACAACATGCAACTTAAAGGAATAGTTAACCCAAAAATGGAAATGGTAATAAAGTTACTTTATTGCTAAACGGCATGCGTATAAATGTAGATGAGATAAGTGTATAAAAATAAAGATACATTAAACATGCATATAGATATTTATGGGCTTGCATAGATTAGTCGGGTACTTAGTCTACACTGTCGGAAACCATTGAGTACTCAAGTGGGCACTGACCATAAATTTAAAACATCTCTGCCAGGCAATTGTGTACTCAGCATACATCAGATGTGTATAAATACTTCATTAAAGTTGTCATATGATAACTATGTAAGACTACTTTGAAATACAATATCAGAAAGAAAATAAACATTCATTAATCAGTACTTTTTACTTTTATTACTTCAATCACATTAAGGTTCTAAATCAAGTACTTCTGCACGTAAAATGGAAAAGGAATACTTTATTTTACTGGAGTAATATTTGATTTGGGAATCTTTTCATTTGGGAATGTTTCCTCAAGTACTTGACTTTGTGTACTGCATCTACTACTGCTTTGATGTTATACATGAATTAAAAATTTTACATTTTGTGATCCACAAAATAAAGTTACATGGGACTTTCCCATTTTACATTATTGGATGCATAATTGGATGCAACATTTTTCAGTCGGTGAAACTTCTAAGCTTTTATCATTGACTTTGTGGACCATTATCTGTCAGTCTGCTCTCAAAAGACTATATGCCAGTAATATGTTTATCAAGACATTTCTGTCTTACTGCATCCTGTAACTTTAATTAATCTGTCAGTATTAATCAATAAAAATATACTTACAAAGCTAAGATGCACTGTGTTTGGATGGCTCTTATAAGAGCCTTTGGGGTTTATTCAGCTGCTGTTAACAAACAAAGGAGAGAAAATGAAGAAACATCACTGAGTTAGAGGTGCTATAACCAATATAATCATTTTTCATTTTAAATGTGGATTTATTAGAGGCCAGTCTCATGAAAAATCTTTATGCATTTAGTCTGTGAACATTCATTGCAGCGTTCTGTTCCTATAGGTCATAGTCAGATATGTGTTTCCACATCACAGCTGATACTGGACCACAGAACAAGAAAATCACATGGATCATGACATATTCTGCAAGTTCTTGCCTTTGGAAACACATGGTAGTTATGAGTCCAGTGAACTGATTTCCATAATACTGAGTGATAAAAAAAATACAGATTGACATGTGTGATCAAGTGATCATGAATGTACAGTTTGTAGATGTTGCTGAAGAATGGTCAGTGAGTGAGGCCAGAAGCAGTTGTTGTTCGTGCTACTGATGAGAAAGAGGGTGTAGAAGTGCAAGATATTTTGATGACAAAGACTTGGATTTGGAAGAACTTGAATATTAGAATAAATACAACATTTTTTGGAATGTTTATCATAAGGTGAAGTTGTATAGATGTAATACATATTTTTTTGCAAAAT
Source organism: Labeo rohita (assembly GCF_022985175.1). NCBI lineage: Eukaryota > Metazoa > Chordata > Actinopteri > Cypriniformes > Cyprinidae > Labeo > Labeo rohita. Next base: position 142,891 of record NW_026127307.1, on the reverse strand, counting down.
ATTAGTGCAAAAAAGTGAGTTATATATGTTTTCTGTTACAGATGTATAAACTTTATTTTATAGCAGTGGTCTTTTTTTTCAAATACTACATTACTAGAGAGTTTAAGTGTATAGTGTATTTTACATTTCTGAATGAAATGAGTTTTTTGAAACTACGAGTCAATTGAACCAAATCATTCGCAAAATGATTCAGTGATTCAAAGCGCTCGAATCAGCGCTCGCTGACGACAAACAGTGGTCAAATGTAAATACAAAATGAACAAAAAACACAAACGTGTGTAATGAAAACTTTTTAAACCAACGGCAATTTTAATGAAAGTGGAATCTATAAAATCTTTTGTACAAGTAATTAAATACCAAATATAAATCATGAACGAATAACTTGTATATATATTTTAGTTAAGCCTATTAGCTCTCACTCTGACTGACTCCCTTAACAGTGCACTGACTACTGAAGTTCTCTTCCTAAACAAAGTGTCCAAACACACAGGAAAAACTCCTTCTGAATCAACCGAGATCCACGCGACACACATTATAAAGATGGCGTTTATTAAAGAGGAGAGTGAAGACATGAAGATTGAAGAAACATTCAGAGTCAAACATGAAGATACTGAGGAACAAACAGGTTAGTTTTTATTCTCAAAGCTGAACTCATTCATTTGATCCTTACTAAAATGTCCAGCTCTACAGAAATCAATTATCTTTTTGAAGAAATAAATGAATTACTTAATTTTAATTTAATATTATTTAATATTATTTTATTTATAATATATAGTTACGTTGAATTTTCTTTACACCTTTATTTTTGGACTGATAATAAAGTCAAATAATTGTATGTGAGAGTGAGTGGTGGTAATATCAGTGTGTTCCTACTGGTCAGTGTTAGAGGACCTTAGTTTAGTCTGACAGTTAGCCTGCTCCGGACCAGGTTAGTTTCCTAGCATAAGTTGCGAGAGATGCCGAGCTTGAGCTATGGTTAATTTGCTTTCTGAAACAAATCAAGTGACAGTAAGTCAGACTGAGATAAGCCTGGCTTATTTCAATAGGGTCTGGCTGCAGACATCTGCACCTGCACTCTCAGACACCTGCACTTCCGGAAGTGACGTCACTTGCAGTCGATTTTATTTTTACTTCATTTTAGTTATTTATTTATTTTTTTAATTGAATCTCTCAACATTTTACAACAGTAGCCAGGTCGTGAAGACAAGAAAAAAGAAACTAAATTACTAAAATACTTGATAGAAGTACATTAAATTAATAAACTATATTACAAATTTGATCATTTAATGGCATTTAATGTATCTTAATACATTAAGCCATATCAAGTGTTAATGGTTTTCTACAACGACTTTGTGCATTGTGTTCATATTCTGCTGTTCTGTGGCCACGGATTTGTGGGTCTTGTTTTTATCTCCTGCAGATGACTTGCAGGACCCTGTACGTTATGCTATTAAATTAGTTCTAATTGTTTAACGACCACAGCGTCTTGTCTCCACTGGCAACATGCACCATTTGTGTGGATTGCAAGCGTCGTGCAGGTAGCTGAGAGTGCAGGTGGCGATTGTGAGTGACACTGTAATTTAGTTTCTTTTTTGTTGTTTTCACCACCTGGCTACTGTTGTAAAATGTTGAGAGATTCAATTAAAAAAATAAATAAATAACTAATATAAAGTAAAAATAAAATCGACTGCAGGTGACGTCACTTCCGGAAGTGCGGTTGTCTGAGAGTGGAGGTGTCTGAGAGTGCAGGTGCAGATGTCTGCAGCCAGACCCTTCTCGCTTATTTGGTAAACTTGTTTTATGAAACAGCCCCCTAGTCTAATCACTGTGTCCTGGTCCAGTATTTATATATGTCTATTGTGGATTGTGTGTCATCTGTCTACCCATCTGTGGAGTTACCTTTCTTGTGGAATTATTAAAAGACCTGATTTGATCTTCTTCTTTGTGTGCTTATTAGACATCACACCAATGACAAATAATTTGATGTGCAATGTACACACTTATTCTCAGGCAGCCCTTAATGTAGCGCTTACAGAGGATGTGCAAACATACATAATTAAAATGCATTCATATTTAGATTGTATTGCATGTTAGCTTGCTTATTGTGCCCAAGAGCATAATTTATTGAGCTCATATTTCTTATTAACAAGGAACTGTGCTTCTAACCACAGATCAAGAGCTGTAGATCCAACCACGTAAGTTTGTGAAGCTATTTGCAACTTCGTTTGACCTATGGTTTCGGGAAACACAGAATCATTGAACTATGTTGGTAATGACAGAACTTGCGACCATAGTTGGCTAACTTGTTCGCTGTGAAAAATAAACCCATCAAATTTACAGTTTAAAAAAAAAAAAAGCAACTATGTTTGCCAGCAGCTTTTCTTTCTTTTGTCTTAAGCAAACTGTTAACAATATTGAGAAGAAATGTTGAAATGATAGATTCTGAAACAGCTCCACTTTCACCAGCTCAGTAAATAAAGGATCTAGCAAGCATTTTGTTGGTTTTGATGTCTGTTGCTTTGCTGTTAAACTGGTGTTAAATTGTTTTTGTTTTTATTTTGCTGAAGACCTGATGGTGCTGAAGGAGGAGAGGGAAGTGCTAGATGAAATAGAAGAGAAATATCACCATGAGAAGAATCATCATGATTTCAAGAATGAAGAAAAATCCAGTGACAATGAAAAGGCCCACAAGAGCAAATCTGTTCATTATTTCACCTGCCAACAGTGTGGAAAAACTTTCACTCTAAAAGGAAGCCTTCAAAACCTCATGAGAATTCACACTGGAGAGACTTTCACATGCCAACAGTGTGGAAAATGTTTCACCCAAAAACAAAACCTTGCGATTCACATGAGAGTTCACACTGGAGAGAAACCTTACACATGCCATCAGTGCGGACAGAGTTTCAGGAATAACAAAAATCTTTATACCCACATAAGAAGTCACGCTAGAGAGATTCCTTTCACCTGCAAACTGTGTGGCAAGAAATTCTCACGTAAAGAAATTCTTAATGCCCACGTGAGAATTGACACTGAGAGTGAATTCACCTGCCAACATATGTGCTCAATGTGGACAAATACATAACAATACAAACAACACACGCATAAGAAAGCCGTCTGTATGGACAGCGAGGAAAGAGTTTAAGATTTACAGTATTTCTTAATCACCACATGAGGATTTACTCAAGTGTTTTATGTCATCAGTGATGAAAGAACATCAGCAGGAAACATCATGTAAACATTGACACTGGAGTGAACCGTCATGTCCGACAGTGTGGAAAGAGTTTCACACTTAAAGGAAACTGAGGTTCACATGAGGCTTCACATTGATAAGGCTTCACACAGAATAACAACATTTCCACACCTTCTTCTCTCTGGAACCTTCTGGAACAAAAGTGCCCCTGTCTGGAGAGAGGCCTTTCACATGTCTTCAGTTTTTACACATCAAAAGTCATTTGTGATTGCAGAAATCACCTGTACATTCACTCCAGAGGAAGTTATCTTTGACTGTGATAAGTGTAAAAATAAATAAATAAATATATATATATATAATTTTGCCATCACACACACAGACACAAAAAGTCATGTGTAAGACCCTGTTTTTGTCCTTTCTTAAATTAAACAGGCACCAGAAAATGCATATCTGTGGAATAAAAGCTACATAATTAGATTTTTCCCATTCCCATCAAAACCCACTGATATAAATATTAAGATCCTTAACTCAGTACTTTGTTGAAGCACCTTTCTGCAGTAATAACAGCATCATCTTTATTTAGTATGATTCAATGAGATTTACACTCCTGGATTAGTGGAATATATATATATATATATACACTGATTTCTGTTATGTCCTCTCAGGCTCAGTTTAATTGGGGAGTGTTGGTGAACAGCCATTTTCATGTTTTTAGATGTTCGATTGATTTCAGAGAAGTTGGCACCCATGAAATTCACCAAAACTTTGCCGTTCATCTGTGCCGCAAAAACAAAAGTTTGTGCTGGTTTGATGTTTGGTCTATAGAACACTATTTTTTGGTTGTGTGATGTCACTCCACCCTATGCATTCCAAATTGCTCCAAATGATGTCATTTGTTTGTGCTTGATTTGTGCCAGTGTGTGCCATTAAAAAACTCTGTAGCTATGACTGCTTCATAAATATAATAAACTAGTTACATCACTCTCCACCCCATGTAGTCTACGTTGTGCCTGCGGGACCCAAATCGTGAAATGCAGGTGCTTGTCCCTCACCCTTTGAGAAGAGAGACAAATGCAAACAGAACTGACTGAAAATTTATCACAAATTTAGACCTCGAGCACTGAATGCACATGCTCCTCACCAAGACACATAATGCATAGATCGTGTGTGTCCCAACATCTGAGCCACTGAGGCTGTTGTTTTAAAGTATGTTATACACATTTCATGTAGACCCTAAAGAATCATACCAAGTTGTGGAAAATGGGCATCCGATGTCCCCTTTAAAGAAGTGCCTAGTATGTGCTGTTGAAACACCAAAAGGACCTCAACCAACCATCATACAAGTCCCCAGCAATGACTTTAAAAGGTAAAAGTGAGTTTGATTGCAAATAAATAAACTTACCACTATGTTCAATTAATGAGCATGGTATATGATACCTGGTCATGTCCATAGATTTTGTGTCTGTCCGGACATTGACAGCTTCCCCGTGGTTAGGTATACTATAGACCAGGGGTGCTCAACCCTGGTTCTGGAGATCGACTTTCCTGCAGAGTTCAGCTCTAACCCTGACCAAACACATCTGAACCAGCTAATTAGGATCTCAAGGAGCACTTGATAATTACAGACAGGTGTGTTTGATTGGGTTGGAACTAAACTCTGCAGGAAAGCCAATCTCCAGGAACAGGGTTGGGCACCCTTGCTATAGACTAAAAGAGTTATACATAAGGTGAACTCTTCTTTGAAGATAAGTACTTTTGTTTCCCTCCCATCCATCTGCTGCTCATATTGTGGTGTTGCATGTTTAGGATATTTCTTATTTACTTTGCAAAGAGTATAAGAGTATAAGCATCATCGTCAACGCCATCTTGACTGTATTTCGACACCACTTGAACATTTTGACACCCTTTGGATATGATTAACATCTTGACGTCATGACACCATGAAAAACTGAAACAAAATAACATTCAGATACATAATGTGAGTGTGTTCCTGTTTTTACCACAGTTTAACCAAGTTTGTTTCTTACTGAACCAACATCAATTACACACAGTACATTATTGCAAATTAACAGATGAAACCTAAAGAATAAACAACTCACCGTGTGAGCTTTCTAATCAGAAATCCAGGAGACAATAGGAGACATTTATGTAGGCATTCCTTCTGACAAATGATCTTACAATCAGACAGCTCTCAGCATGTGTGCATTTCTTTGTGGATCTGATACTAACATGGCTAGCTAGATCACCTGTAGGTGTCACTGTTACCCAGATTTATAATACTCAAATACAATTTCCAAATGAGCTTTCATAATACATTACACACAATTTGTGAACTGAATACCTTTTTACAAAATAAATGACTGAAATACTTAAAAGAAACACAACTTTTTCTGTGACCGCTACATAAATCTTTACATTGTCGATTCTTTTTCCTTGTGCAACAGTTACAGTAAGTTTGCACTGCCCAATATGAAAGTGGTCTTTAACTGATCATGGGAGAATCACCCATGCTGGTAGCTTTACTACAACTTTATATTATTTACACCGCAGAGTTAATTTGTACAACTTAGGCTTCTTCATGTGTTTAAAATTTGTCTAGTGTCCATTTGATTGCCTGAATGTTTTGTCAAATACTTTAATTAAAAAATAACACACAGTTATAAAAGGATTTAATTTCTCCTGACCCTTTCCACGAGGTTGAGCCTTCCGGGGGGGGATGATCTGTCACACTATATGGACTTGTGTTGTGTTGCACTATCAGAAACAGTCTTTGTTCAGTCACCGTCTACATTGATGTGAGTTTCTCTGCTTGTTTGGATTACCGCTTATGTGGATTATTGTGATTAAACTTTGTGTTGGACTCTTCATCAAGTTGTCTTCTTTTACACGCCGTGACATACAGTGGGGCAAAAAAGTATTTAGTCAGCCACCAATTGTGCAAGTTCTCCCACTTAAAAAGATGAGAGAGGCCTGTAATTTTCATCATAGTTATACCTCAACTATGAGAGACAAAATGAGAAAAAAAATTCAGAAAATCACATTGCCTGATTTTTAAAGTATTTATTTGCAAATTATGGTGGAAAATAAGTATTTGGTCAATAAAAACAAGCAAGATTTCTGGCTCTCACAGACCTGTAACTTCTTCTGTAAGAGGCTCCTCTGTCCTCCACTCATTACCTGTATTAATGGCACCTGTTTGAACTTATCACTATAAAAGACACCTGTCCACAACCTCAAACAGTCACACTCCAAACTCCACTATGGCCGAGACCAGAGAGCTGTTAAAGGACACCAGAAACAAAATTGTAGACCTGCACCAGGCTGGGAAAACTGAATCTGCAATAGGTAAGCAGCTTGGTGTGAAGAAATCAACTGTGGGAGCAATTATTAGAAAATGGAAGAAATACAAGAACACTGATAATCTCCCTCGATCTGGGGCTCCACACAAGATCTCACCCCGTGGGATCAAAAAGATCACAAGAATGGTGAGCAAAAATCCCAGAACCACAGGGGGGGACCTAGTGAATGACCTGCAGAGAGCTGGGACCAAAGTAACAAAGGCTACCATCAGTAACACATTACGCCGCCAGGGACTCAAATCCTGCAGTGCCAGACGTGTCCCCCTGCTTAAGCCAGTACTTGTCCAGGCCCATCTGAAGTTTGCTAGAGAGCATTTGGATGATCCAGAAGAGGATTGGGAGAATGTCATATGGTCAGATGAAACCAAAATAGAACTTTTTGGTAAAAACTCTACTCGTCGTGTTTGGAGGAGAAAGAAAGCTGAGTTGCATCCAAAGAACACCATACCTACTGTGAAGCATGGGGGTGGAAACATCATGCTTTGTGGCTGTTTTTCTGCAAAGGGACAAGGACAACTGATCCGTGTAAAGAAAAGAATGGGGCCATGTATCGTCAGATTTTGAGTGAAAACCTTCCATCAGCAAGGGCACTGAAGATGAAACGTGGCTGGGTCTTTCAGCATGACAATGATCCCAAACACACCACCCGGGTAACGAAGGAGTGGCTTCGTAAGAAGTATTTCAAGGTCCTGGAGTGGTCTAGCCAGTCTCCAGATCTCAACCCCATAGAAAATCTTTGGAAGGAGTTGAAAGTCTGTGTTGCCCAGCGACAGCCCCAAAACATCACTGCTCTAGAGGAGATCTGCACGGAGGAATGGGCCAAAATACCAGCAACAGTGTGTGAAAACCTTGTGAAGACGTTTGACCTCTGTCATTGCCAACAAAGGGTATATAACAAAGTATTGAGATGAACTTTTGTTATTGACCAAATACTTATTTTCCACCATAATTTGCAAATAAATTCTTTAAAAATCAGACAATGTGATTTTCTGGATTTTTTTTTTTTTTCTCATTTTGTCTCTCATAGTTGAGGTATACCTATGATGAAAATTACAGGCCTCTCTCATCTTTTTAAGTGGGAGAACTTGCACAATTGGTGGCTGACTAAATACTTTTTTGCCCCACTGTATACACACAACTCATAATATAATTCATATTCAAATTATAATGCAGATTGTCAATTAGTCAAAGTTCATTCAAATGGTTTGTATACAAGTCCAAACATATTCTAGATAAGAAACGTAAGCAATTTCACTGAATCATCATACAGGGTTTTCCACCAACATACAGATCTTAGTAATTGGTCTTTCTATAACATTTAATTTTGTTTTTATATGGAGGCTACGAACAGTTTCTTTGGAATCTGCAATTGTTTAAACAACCCTTCCAATTGAGTTTGTTGATTTGTGATTGACAGAACAGGATTTGTGCTCCTGCAGTGAAGAGTTTGACAAGATGAAACTCTTGTGTTTGTGAGACACAAATAAATCTACAAGTTTGCAAATCTGAAAAGATTTTTCTCAGTGATTCAAATGTCCTGATCAACATGTGTGAATAAAAACTCTACAAATACAAATAATCTTCACAAATCAAACAGAGGAAAACATGCTGTGTTTTTCAAATAAATTTCAAATCGATTTATTCAATGAATGAACAGAGTTTGAGTCGTTTATAACATACATTTAAAACACAACACACATCAACCATCTTCACACATCTGTAATGAGAAGTGTTTATAAATCTGTTGAACACAAAACTGTTTTTATTATTAACAAATATTAATTTTACTTTGTGTTAATTTTATTACTTAAAGAAATCATTGTACTGTAAATAGAAGATCAGTATATAGTAGTAATAATAATAATAATAATACATACTGACTTTATTTTAGAGTGCAGCAGAATTATTTTAATAGTAATAGTAGTTATAATTTAAATGAAATGTACATAGTTAATATGTTGGTTATTATTAATTACTTCTTTATCTTACAGTGTCATAATAAAATAAAATTATTTTTGTCATTATTATTATTATTATTATTATTATTATTATTATTATATAAACCATATCTCCACATTTGTAATGAGAAGCGTTTATAAATCTGTTGAAAAAGTTTAATATTAATTTTACTGTTTTAATTTTATCACTTAAATCATTGTACTGTAAATAGAAAGTCAGTAGACAATAATAAAAATAATAATAATAATAATAGTAATATTAACACTGATATTATTTTACAGTGCAACAGGATTATTGTAATAGTAATTTATAATTTAATTAATAAAATATAATTAATATTTTGTTTTTTTTAAAAATACTTTTTATTTTACAGTATGATAGGATTACTGCAATCATAACATTTCTTTATTGTTATAATAAAACAAAATAAAATAATTATTTTGTTATTATTATTATTATTATTATTATTATTATTACATACTGACATTTTATTTCACAGTGCAATATGATTATTGTAATAGTATTTAACAATAAAATAAAATTCATATTTTTAGGTATTATTGTCATTTAAATTATAACAAATATATAAATATTGAAATATAGAAATATGTTATGATTGCAAGTCATAACAAAAATATCAACAATATAATAATTAATTATAACTTTATTATTTAAATTACAACTATTTAAAAAATCTATCAAAACTGTTATTATTGCAATAATATTATTGTAATATTTATTCAATTAAAAATCTGTATTAATAACTAATTTTATTTTATTATAAGATGATAGCATAAAGATGTTAAAAATGCAATAATATTATTAAAATATAAAAAAGAAAATATTAATATGCATTAATAATAACAATAATAGTAGAATTAAAATACTGACTTTATTTTACAGCAATTGTACCATTTTAATTTAATTTAATTTAATAATAATACATTATTATTGTTGTTGTTGTTAAATACTATTTTTTTAAGTGCAGTATGATTACTGCAATATCAAGGTTTTTATTGATTTGTTTATTGGTATATTTTAAATAATAATTTGTTAATTATAACAACAAAATATAATTTAACTTTATTTTTAAATGATATTTAAACAATAAAAAGTTACTGCAAGAATTACATTGTACTGTAAAGAAAACGTCAGTAAAAAAATAAATAAATAAAATAATAATAATAATACTGACTTTATTTTACAGTGTAACAAGAATATTGTAATAGTAAATGTTATAATTTAAATAATTAAAATATATAATTAATATTTTTGTTATCATTAAATACTTCCTTTTTATTTTACAGTGTGATAGGATTACTGCAATCATAACATTAATTAAATTAAATTATATTATTATTATTATTATTATTATTATTATTTAAATTACAAAAATTAACAAATCAATAAAAGTTCTTATTGCTAATATTATTAATTTAAATAATAACAAATATATTTATTAATAATAAACAAAATATTAATTTATTTAATTAAAAAAAATTTTAAAAATAAATTATATTGTTTTTGTATTTAAATTCAAAAATATAATTAATATAAAAAATCTTATTGCATATTATTTAGTCAGTTTTATTATATTAAGGAAAAATACAATTAAATGCTATAATAAGAAAATAACAAATATGATGGATGTACATCAATATTTATTATTATTATTATTATTATTATTTATTGTTATTTATTTAATTTTATTTTATTATCAAAAGATAACAAATTATGTTGGAATTTAAATATGTACATTAATATCAACTATTATTATTATAATTATTATTCATTGTAATTGTTATAATATTAAGCAAAAATACAAAAATATAAATATTATTTTATTATTATTATTATTATTATTTTATTATTAAATAAAATATAATTTATTAAATTTATAATAATTTTATTATTGTTATAGATAAACATTATTTTGTAATTGCAATTTGTACATCAACATCATTATTATTATTATTATTATCATTATTATTATTTTATAGTAATTATTAAAATATTATTTTACTTTATTGTAAATATACCAATTATGCAAAATAAAAATAAAAACTCTTAAATTACTGTTACATATTGCACTGTAAAATAAAATTTCAGTATTTAATAATAATAATAATAATAATAATAACAAAAATAATAATAACTAAACTTTTTATTTTAATCAATTTAACAAATGAGAAAAAAAAATACAATTGCAATAATCCAACTGTTCTGTAAAATAAAAAGGGAGTATTTAATAATGTAATAATAATATCTAAAATAGTATTGTAAAACTGTTTTTCTTTAATATAACAAACAAATCAACAAAAACAACAACAACAACAACAATAATAATAATAATAATAATAATAGAGCTTTGCTAAATACTATTTAAATGATAACAAATCCATAAAATTTGTAGTTGTAAGTAAAAAAAAAAAAAAAAAAAAAAAAAAAAAATCTGTATTTAAATTCTTATTATTATTATTATTATTATTATTATTAATGAATATTGAGTTTTTACTTTTTTATATTACAATATTATTATTGCAATTACAACAGCTTTATTTTATTATCATCTTATATTAAATAATATTTTGGCTTTTACTGAATAAAAAAGAAGATATCTATTGACTTTTCATTAAAGAAAATATTGAAGTAGTATTGTTGCATTAAGTTTTGTCTTTGTAATTTGAATAATTGAATTATAATTAATTTTACTGATAAATTTGTTATGTTTATTGCTTTTTTATTATTATTTTATTACTTTTTTTATTATAATATTTATTATAATTTACATTATACAAAATAATTTTATTTTATTATTAAAATGCTGACTTTTAATGATATATGATTATTGTAATATTCATAGTATTACAGTTTTTATTTATATAAAATTAATATTTATTATTGTTATTATTTTATTATTAATGTTATTATTATTAATAAATGCATTATTACATACATACTATTTATTTAAGAGCACAGGAGTATTATTATAACCAGAACATTTTTATTGATTTGTTATAATTGCAATAATTGAATTTGAAATAATTAAAATTAATAAAAAGTGTTGATACAAATATGTCAGCTGAAGTAATGTTTGCATTATATCTATAATATAATACTTGTTCATATCAATTCAATATACAAAAAGTAAAAAAAAACAGTAAATAAAAAATATGATTTTTGTCTATAAATATACTGTGATTAAAACATGAATCTCAGAAAATATTTTAAAATATATTCTGACAGCTTCTTTCACTTATTAAAAAAATCTTATAATCATTTATTACAGCTTTACTGTAGTTACAATAATATATTTTATTAAATGCTGTGATTAATGTCATATTTTATAATGTCAGAAACTCATTTCAGTCTTGTGAGGAATCGATTATATTCATGATACAAACATCAATTAAAATCTCAAGTTGATTTTTCATTGTTTTATTATTTCTGTACAAAAAAATAGAGAAATTAATTAACATGTTCTTCATCAATCATGATTGTGACATTTTGACACTTTGTAATAAAACAAATGATTGATGAGACACAACAATAAAAAAATCACAAATATACACACACTGATGTTTCTGTCTATATGGTGATTTCTGACACATTTATTCTGTTATTTGAGTGACAGAAGTTGAGCTGCAGTATTAATGTCATGAAGAGACTCAATAACATCTCACTCTTACTGATTCATCATCAGCTCAAAGCATTATGGGTAGAATCTCTCATCAGTCTATTCTCATTCATCAACACAGTTTCACTGATGATCCATAATAAACCCAAAACCCAGGATAGAGCGGCTGAGTGAATGTGGTCTGTTCTGTGTGGATGAGACTCATTGTGTCAGAGACGCTGTAGAAGGACAGAGTTCCTGCACTCACATCCACATACACTCCTATTCTATAGATATCATCACATCACTCACTACTGACTGATGATGGACTTTACAGGGAGATCAGTCTTCATCTTATTGTGTATGACTGAGTAACTGGAGTGAGAGCAGATCAAACTCCAGGACTGATCATTATATCCAAACAAACACTCAACACCCCGTCCCTTCCTGCTGATGCTCTTATATGACACTGATATACACACACCCTCATCTCCACTCCACTCAATCTCCCAGTAACAGCGTCCACACACACTCTCTCTACACAACACCTGACACACAACATCAAATCTGTCTGGATGATCAGGATATGACTGTATCTCAAACACACGTGTCACCTTTCTGTTCTCCTCAGACAGAATGAGATATTCGTTTGCTGTGTTTGGATCCAGTGTGAGAAAACAGGCATCTGAACACAAAAACAGACACATTTATAACACAACAACAATCACTACAGCTGTGTGTATGTGTGTGTGTGTGTGTGTGTGTGTGTGTGTGGGGACCAAATGTCCCCACAAGGATAGTAATACCAGTAAATTTTGACCTTGTGGGGACATTTGTGAGGAAACAGGCTTATAAATCGTACAGAATGAGTTTTTTTGAGAAAGTAAAAGTGTGCACAGTCTCCTGTGAGGGCTAGGTTTAGGTGTAGGGTAGGTGTAGGGTGATAGAAAATATGGTTTGTACAGTAAAAACCATTACGCCTAAGGAATGTCCCCATAAAACATGTAAACACAACATGTGTTTGTGTGTGTGTGTGTGTGTGTGTGTGTGTGTTTGTAGACGTACATTTCTTCAGTCCTGCTGTAATCCTGGATTGTCCTCCATGATCCACACTAGAAAACACACACACACACACACACATTCAGACAGTCAACAAACTGTTGTTATGCAGTTGCTAATGTATACAGGGTGGTTGCTAGGGAGTTGCTATGTAGTTGTCAAGGTACTTGGATGGTTGCTATGCAGTTGCCAATGTACTCAGGGTGGTTGCTAGGGAGTTACCATGTAGTTGTCAAGGTACTTGGGTGGTTGCTATGCAGTTGCCAATGTACTCAGGGTGGTTGCTAGGGAGTTGCCATGTAGTTGTCAAGGTACTTGGGTGGTTGCTATGCAGTTGCTAAGACACTCAATGTGGTTTCTGGGGTGTTACTATGTAGTGTCTAGGATATTCTGGGTGGTTTCTAGAGTGTTTCTATGTAGTTGCTAAGGTGCTTGCTAGGCTGTTGCTATATGGTTGCTAAGTTACTTGCTGTGTGGTTGATAATACGTTCTGTGTAGTTGCTAGAGTGTTGCTATATGGTTGCTAGGGCCAAGGTACACAAGGTGGTTGCTAGGGTACATGGTGTGGTTGCTAGTAGGGCTGTGTATCTGGATACAGGACTGCAGTGAATTTCAGTGAATGGGAAAGGCTCTGGCGTGGCGGCCATCTTGACAGTGCTTGGCTCAGGAAAGACGGCTGTAACTTGACTTGAGACAGGAGCGATGGCTGTAATTTGACTAGACACAGACACAACAGTTCTGACTTGACTTGACACAGGAAACACAGCTTTAACTTGACTTGCCTTAGGAAAAGCAGCTCTGACTTGACTTGACGCAGGAAACACATCTCTAACTTGACTTGACACTGAAACAGCAGCGGTAGCTTGACTTGACTCGAGAAACACAGCTGCGACCTGACTGGACTCAGAAACTTGACTTGACTCAGGCAACGCAACTGCAACTTGACTGGACTCAGAAACTTGACTTAACTCAGGAACCGCAGCTGCGACTTGACTTGTCTCGGGAAATGCAGCCGACACTTGACTTAGAAGACGCACCTGGAAATTGACTTGACTCAGGAGATGCAGCTGCAACTTGACTAGCCTCAGAAAACGCAGCCGTCACTTGACTAGACTTAGTACACGCAGCTGCAACATGACTTGACTCAGGGAGTGCAGCCGTAACTTGACTCGACTCAGTAAACACAGCTGCAACGTGACTGGACTCCGTGCATGCAGCGGAAACTTGACTTGACTCGGAAAGCGCAGCTGCAACTTCACTTGACTCTGTAAACACGGCTGCAACTTGACTTAATTCAGGAACCGCTGCCGTAACTAAGCCCTTTCGGCGCCTTCTCTTTGCCACCTTCTTGTGAGCCGTGGGCGGCGTCCAAGTGTTGCCCATGGTCGGCGGTTCTGGGCTGAGGAGGTGAATGGTGGTTTGAACCAGGGGGGTTGGTTTGTGGCGGGGCTGGCTAGCCGAACCCTTGGCGCGGCATGCGGGGGTTCCTGAGGTGTCATTGTCTGACACGACGCGGCATATTTTAAAGGGGGTTGGACGATTAGACATGTGGCACTCCTCAACTTCAAAATCAGATCCGTTTAAAGGACCACATTAATCAGTTCGATCAGGGGATAATTACAAACGGGAAGATCGCAACGAATTATGTCTTCATCCAACCCCGTCTGAAAACAAAAACCTAAAGCCGCGTTGTGCCAGCTTAGTTGGTTAGCTATCTCGAGGAAATCCTTCATATACCGCTCCAAGCTCTGGCCACCTTGCCGCAAACGCGTCACAGCCTCCTCAGCATTCATGTTGTTCTTGTTAGGGTCGGTGATTTCTGATTTCTTTCGGCATACGAAAGAGTCCAATGCACACACTTTATTTATTAAATCCACATAGGAGGCAGGAACAGACAGGAACGGCGGGGTAATCCAAACAAACATAAACTTGGACAAACAGCAAGGAAAGACAATACAATCACCGACAAACTTGACTAACAAAACCAAACCTTAAATACACAAAAGGAACCAATCAGGGTAAGACAAAGAGACGTATGTCGTAATTAACTAGAACAGGAACAGGAAGACCAAATATGGGCAAACATGGGGAAAACAACACACCAAACAGTCCAAACGGTACACACAGTTCTGACAGTAGTATGCCTAACTATTCAGCTACAGCTCTTCACAGTTAAAAAATGAGGCAGTTTTATTAATGATAAGAATATTTTTTTGTTGTCAGCTACTTTAGCAGTTTGAATATTAACACTGCACTGTGCTTACAAACAAATAATCAAAAATAAAACTTAAATAATGATTAAATTCAAATGTGTTTAACTAAAAGTTACATAAAAATGTAAATATTAATATTAAATATTAAATAAAATAAAATACTGTACTTAAATGTAGAACAATAAATAAACAAACACTTGACTCAAATAAAGATTACACTAAAATGTATTTCACCAGTTTTAAAGACAAGGCCTAAGCCTATTCCCAGACTAAAATGCAAGTCTTAGCCGTTTCAACTGAAAAAACCTGCACTGATTGATCCTGAAATACTGTACGTTAGTTGCCTTGTTTCATCTCAAGATGCACACCAGTAATATCTTTTATAAGACACGATGATTGAATTGGACGATGGTCTAATCCTGGCTTAATCTAAGACCTGTCTGTGAAACCAGCCCATTGTGTTTTAACATTAATTTATATTTAATTTAGTGAAGAACCACTGCTTTAAAAGATATGATAATGTGATAACAGATAATTTGATGTGGTTGAAGCTGTGTTAATTTTGAAGTTTGTGAGATTACGATTAACTGAGATGATTGACTTACGCATTGAGAGTGAAATTCAGCATGGTTGGCTAGATAGTAAACAACGACTTAATTGAGAAATTGTCCAGTAACACCCTATAACAATGTGTCTCCATTTCAGATTTCCACCAGAGAACCAGGACTCTAAATAGTAGGGTAAGTCTCTTTGTTTTTTTTTTTTTAATTTAGTTGAGTAATTCAAACTATATGAATGTGGCTTTGTATAATTAAATATTGATAATAATGAGTGTCTGATAAAATTACAGCTAGTGCTGTTCAAAACATGCTGTTTGTTAGGGCTCGATTAAGGGTTGCAGTTTTTCTGGAGAAATGCTCATTAAACCAACTTCACACTAAGCATCCTTAACAGTATACCTGTCTTGACAGTGTCATCTAGCAGTAGAGATCGACCGATATATTGATTTACCGATATTTTTCTGATATTTGAGGATTTACCATAATCGGTTATTGGTTTTGTAATATCGGGTTCACCGATAAACGCCGCCATCTTGTGGGTGTTTTGAGAATTGCGTGCATGCAGCACGCCTGAGGGGAGACCAGACAACCGAGACACCCCAGTGTAAAGGTAAAGCATAGCGTACTTTCTTGCTTTGCTATAATTAGTCAACTTTATTTAATATAACAGCCATTAATCCTCATATTAGATGTGATACATAAATGTCTGATATTTAACTAGTTTATGCAGCTTGCCTCTAAGAAATAGAGACAAACTTACAGTCATGTAAATTAATTCAAGTCCCAATAAACATAACTTTGCCTGAATTAAATAATGTACAGCCATGAATGAGCACATGTTGTAAATTAAAGCGCTGAATTTAATTCTCTCTCTGTTGTATGTTCATTAATCTTATGAAGTCACACATAAGCACACCGTCATAAGAAATAGCTCGAACTCATTTAATAATCCTTGCCTTAAATAAAATCTATAGATATAGGCCTAAAAGAGTTAAAGTATAAAGCAATGTTAGTTTCAATGTTAAACTTGGATAAATGTGCGCTATTAGGCACATACTCAATGCTTTGTGGGGAGAGTGGAAGCTAAGCACCAGCGCGATCTCTAATCACATTTCTTTCAGTGGAAACAATTTAATTATTTCGTCATTTTTGCTCATAAAGGTAGTGTAATACATCATTTGGAACTGTAAAGGGTATACTTTTATTTGTGTGTACTCACAATATCAACAAAACGCTGCAAACGGTGCTTTAATAAAACAATCATTATGTGCTTTCTGTTGTCTCAACAGGAGCTTCACAAAAATAAACCGAAACTCAGCGAATACAAACCACACAGACATGATAAATATACCTATAGAAAGTAAGTCATTACTTAACGAAATAAATCAAATCGAAAACAAAAACTCTTTCATTATGTACTCTGTAATGATGCTTTTCTTTGTAACGGCGCGTCCAAAGAGAAGATGGCGAGTCCGGATCGGCAAATCAAAACACTAGTTTATTAATAAATAATTAAAAAAATCCCCTCAACACATTCATAGTAATAATTACTTTTGCCACTGCTTTGCAGCAAGCTTTAGCCTATTGCGTGCTTGAACGCTGATCTCTTAATTCCCTCTGCGTTGATGGCGCTCGCTGCTGCTGCTGCTGCTGATGGAGATGCTAAACGTCTTCCGAGCCGGTCTCAAAAGTGAAAGTGGAAGTGAAGTTTTGTGTTGTTTCCACCAGCGCGGAAATTTTTCATCACCATTAATTGTGGATGTCAAAAGTATAAAAATAAGAAAAAGCATGAAACAGACCCGAAGCCCGGCCCGCGTCTGAGGTATGACGTGAATATTGGCCGAAGCCCGGCCCTATGGGGACGTAAAAAAGTCGGGGCCCATCAGGCTCGGGGTGAAATGCAGGTTACATTCACTCATGGGTTGATGCTCTGATAGCTACGGCATGTAACTTTTAACAAGATTCACTTGTTTAAAACACCCTCAATTCAGTGGCGGCTACTGGTCTGTCAAATAGGGGAAGCTCATTTTCGGCTATTACGCTAGGTATCTCTGTAAAAGTGAAACAAGGAATGTGGTGTATAATTGTGTGAAATGTATGATGAAAATCAAGCAATTTCGCCAAGCAAATATAAAGAAATAGGTTGCAGCAGTTTTTATTTCGACTGAACTTGAGAAATCCGCGATGTGACTGAGCGCGAATAGCTTCAGCGATTCCTTATAGTACAAAACCGCTGTCAGTCAAAAGGAGATGCAATCTTTCGACAGACCCTCCAATCATCACGCAGAAGCTCGGCGTCCAGGCCAGCCCACTCCTCATTTGCTCCTCATTCACCCCCAGAGACGCTGAGCGTCCGTGGGCGGGACATAATCGCAGCGTTTATCCAATGACCGTCTAGTTTCAAAGCACTGAAAAAAAACGTTCAAAGCAGCCGCATTGAAGTCAATGGACGCTGGGCTTCAACGGGGAAATGCACTGTGACGCTACGGGAATGTATGAGAAGAAAATCAAGTCAGCCGACCTGCTATATCTAACTGATTCTGAACGAACTCGTCTTTGAGATGAACGTTTTCTAACGCATTTTTAGTCAATAAAATGTTAATACAATAGTACATAATTTGACCATTAATTTTGTGACATTATAGGGGAAGCTGAGCTTCCCTTGCAGTCTTAAAGAAATCGCCACTGCCTCAATTATATTAACATTTACTATATAACCATTATTTTTCTAATACACTTCTAAATATGTAGAAATACATATTTAATAGGTTCTAAATAGGCATTTCAGAATAGAACGACGAAAACAATATTAGTAATTCTGATATAACATACCAGTTGAGAAATACAACAAAATATGATGTTTTGTTTGTTATATTTGTTTGGTATATGCTAATTTTCAACACTTTTTAAGGTGACTTAAAGGAGGAAAAACCAAAGTGAAGTATGGACTTAATTCACTGATTTACTTTATAACAGTAAATAAATATCGGTTCTGCATATCGGTTATCGGGCACAAAATTATGCAAAAAATTGGTATCGGTAATAAAAATCAATATCGGTTGATCACTATCTAGCAGTGTATGTGTCATTTAAGCACAAGCAATTTATCAACTCAAGCTACTGATTAAAGATAGTGTGTGACTGATGTGTCATGGAAAACATGTCCGTGATCACTGTGGTGAACAGCATACCAGCATCCCCAATAACAAAAGCTTGCTAAAGACTGAAGGCCCATTTGCTCCAAGAAGGAGAACTATAAGCAGAACTATAACAATGTGCTTATTCTAAGCCTGTGTGCTGCAGTTTCAAAGTGGATGTGATCTGCAGCTGCTTTATGTTTCATTGAGACACCATTGGTAAAAAAAAAACTGTGCTTATGAGTAGATGAGAGGATGTGGGAGAATTCAGCATTATTCTTAGTGTTGCATCAGATTTCATTTCCTGCTGTTGCATTTACATTGATGTAACCAGCCGATGTCCTCAGCATGCTACGTTTTTATTGCATCCAAACTGTGAATCTATCCAATCCAGCAGTCAGTTTTGCTAACTTAGTCAATGTAGTGGAATGGAAATAATGTTGTGTTGTGTTCTTTTCACTGCAACTTTAAAGGAGACAAGACAAAAATGTTGAAACTAGTGCTGGTTCCCTGAGATGCTATGTTTAATTATACTATTTTCTAGACTGGCATAATGATCTTATCTCCATTAACACTTTTACCATTCATTCTGATGGTATAACCAGTGGTGACAAAGAGCTTTTCTGCAATGTTTTCTGCTGCTTTAAATATGCGAATTAATTCAAATGTCAATGTTTGATCATGTAGCAGCTGGAAAAAATGTAAAAGTGATCCCAATTATATTGTTTCTCTATATCGTTATAGCTGTCTGAACTTTTTTTTTTTTTTGACATTTTTAGAATTATATCTTTATTGTTTCATTATAGACATCATCGTTGGTGTGAATGGGCTTTTTAACTTTTACTTTACTTTGCTCTCGGCGAAGGCGGTTGCATCCTTTTTCCTCTCCCTCCCCTATCTCTCCTTGCTGGCTCCTCTTGTCTCGTCTTGTTAGTTTCTATCTCTGAGACTCTCTTTGCCCTGCTCTCAAAACAAAAAAGGAATTATGGATTTGATCAACTGGTCTCTGAACTCAACTGACACCATTTTCTCCACGAGAAGCCTGGGTTCGGGGGAACCCAACTGTCCTGCAGGAACGTTTGCAGCTGGATAGATGATGGATGGGTGGGAGAAGTGGTGTGTCCCTGGAGGATATTGAAGATATTTATTTATTCGGAACTTTGAAAACAGGGATTCTGCTGATGGGATTAGGTGGGGCCCTGTGGTATCAACGATTGGTAAAAGCGGTCAGTGTGGCTCAAAACCCCACTTAGCTGGCCGGCTGGATTGAAACGGTGGTGTAAGTTTGTTTACATACTTTATGTAATAAGCTAAGAGAGAGAGTAGTTTCTTTTATATGCTGGTGGTTTGTTTTGTGAGTCGCTAAGAATGTAACTTGCAGGTGGTTTCAGAGCGAAAGCATCTTGTTTACTAACGTAGGGCCCTATGATTTCCGTGATGCGGAAAACGCGGACGGAATCGTGGAATCCAGTCATAAAAACCGAATATCCTGAATAACGCGGATTGTTAGGAATTTGTCAAAGTTTGAATGAATTAATCAAAAGTAGGTCATCACACTTAAATCAAACCGCAATATGGACTAGTATCTGTAAATATTATGCCGCAAAAATACCATTTAAATGTGAATCCTACATGTTCTGTGTGTCTCTGTTTTAATGAATGGAGCAGACGAACGGTTTTGTTTATTACACACACTGAAGAGTTTGTGACGCACACGATGATTTCAGCGTCTGTTGTCTCACTAAATGAGGACATAAATACATGAACAGTGTCTGCTGAGACAGTGTCTACTTCATGAGCATTTGACCATTCCATTTTAGAAAAACTAGCATTATATCATATACACACAGAAATGTAAAGGTAGACAGCAATCTGTCAAAATAAAAGTCCGGTTTAACTTGAAGTCATCGTTAGGTTATAATCACACAACATTTCTTCCATGTTTTCATTTAATGGTAAATTCCCCTTTGTTTGGCAAAAAAAAAGTTTGCTTAAATTTCAGTAATTAAAGATAAATGAAATTAATGTTTTATGCCTTCATTTGATAACCAGAACACTTTAAATACACAACACAGAATTTTTGAGGGTAAAAAAATCTTTCATAAGGCTATTTTAAGAATAAATTTGAATAAATTAAGTATGCATTCAAATAATTAGACATGCTCTTTGATTAATACAATTGAATTTAACCATTAAAAAGGAAAAATTAAAATGGAAAAATAAAATATTACAATATATAATATATTATATATTACTATATTACAATTTACATTGAATGATGTTTTAAATAGTTTTATACTATTGTTGGAAGCAACCGCATGCCATATTTTAAGTTTCTTGTTTAAATATAAAAAAATGAAACAGAAATAAAACCCTTAAGATAACCTGTAAGAAAAATACACTCTCTCTCTCTCTCTCACACACACACACACACAGTTAAGAAAGCAGAATAATGTAACTGGACTTTTATTTATTTATTCTTTTTGTAATTGTTCCTTTGAACTATTTATAATTGTGGCGTCTGTAATTTTATTCACAATTTTAATTCACAATTAGAAATTTGATTAATTTGTGTAGCCCTAATACCTTGAAAAGTATAGAACTGCAGAATATACTGCTATACAGTTGTTGTTTTTTTGTTTGTTTTGTTTTTGTTTTGTTTTTTGCCAATTATACAAATAATGTTAAGTCCTAGAAAGCTATTATTATCCGAACACGTGAACATAATGTAGAGATTAGCAGATCAATGAATGAGATGGCAGCAGTACCTGAGTTGTCCATATACATATATGTTTCCTGTTGGCTCATTTGGACTGAGTGGACTTTGCTGTTCTGATGAAAATGAATGCCATATGAGTGGGATCATAGCCTATGCAGAGCGTCACACCACGTGAAAGTGAACTCATTTTCGGCAACCAGAATTTCGGAGGATCGCTAATATTTTGTGACATCAGACATGGGTATTATACAATAGATAATTTTTTGATCACTTTAGCAATTTAAAAATCTTAAAGGATTTTTGCACGGCACCCCTTCTCTCGACAGATGGGACCCCAGAGTGCCGTCGCCCCTGATTGGGAAACACTGTTTTAGACAACCACAAACCGAACTACACAGCGTCAGTAAATGCATAAATGTATCTGCTTCATATTGTTATGATTGGCCTAATGTAGATGTCTTGAGTCACCGTGTTCTGAACAAGTACATGCTCATACCGGTAATCTAATTTTGCATTCTTGCAGAGGAGATTACTGGTAATTTACTGGTAATGTTACAACTTCTCATTTCAGTAAATTGTCAGAAACATCCTGTTCACACATGATCTCTTAATGGCAATTTACCAGTATAGACTGTATGTGTGAAATAACAGGTAAATAAATTTGCTGATTGTCAAACACTGTAAAGTATCAAACACTGTGAAAATTTTTTTGGTCATAATCTTTTTTAGAGACAATGAAAAGGAGGGAACTGCCTTTAACAAGCTCTGGAGTCAGACGGAGAGCTCGAGTGAAAAACGACTGCTTAACATTGCAAAAGACTTACAGCCAGAGCCAACTATGACAATGACTCAAGACTCTTTCGGACAGATGAGCATTTAGAATCTGTTTGCACAGATGATGTTGGAGGATTGACTGAAACACAAAATGTTTCAGAGCCTGACTCTGAATCTGAATCAGAGGTTGCAGATGAGCCAGTCAGCCTGGTTGAAAGTATAGCCAACTGGTCTATACAGTTTGGTGTTTAGTTGCCCTCACAGCCCTCCTTAGTTTGTTGAGAGTGTACCACGAAGAACTCCTAAAGGATGCTCGAACCATCCTTAAAACAAAAACTGAATATAAAGTCCAACAAAAATGTGGTGGCATGTATCATTATAGAGGTATCCTGACAGCTATCGGTAACACCCTAACCCAGCTAATTGAAAAGGTTGCAGATGGCTTTACCTTCTAATTGCAGATAAATATTGATGGCTTGCCATTGTTTAAGAGTACAATTTTACAGTTATGGGCCATTTTAGGACTTTTGGTAAATGTCCCAATGAAAGAACCTGTTGTTATCGGGCTCTTTTGTGGTACAAAAAAACCCAATGTTTTGAGAGACTTTACCCACGAGTTAAAGCAGCAGCAGGAAGGAGTCTGTTTTAAAGAAAAAACGTTTTTCTTTGAACTGGATTCTGTTGTATGTGATACCCCTGCTAGAGCTTTTGTAAAAAACACAAAGGCTCACAATGGTTATGGGTGTGACAAGTGTTGCCAGCCAGGTGTTTATTTGAACAACAGAATGACAAACCCCCAGAATTACTTTGTGTTACGGACTGATGTATCATTTGCAGAGAGAGCTGTCGAGGACCATCATCATGACGGACCACATGGGTTTTCTGGTCTAGATGTGGACATGGTGACCAGATTCCCTCTAGATTACATGCACCTTGCATGTTTAGGTGTCATGCGCAAGTTGTTACAGTTTTGGCTGAAAGGTCCTTTGAAATTCCGCTTGTCCTCCGGTAGTGTAGACCGTATTTCTCAAAGTCTGTCTCAGATGCGTGTATACATACCAGTTGACTTTGCAAGAAAGCCAAGATCTTTGAGAGAACTGGACCATTGGAAAGTTACCGAACTTAGACAGTTTCTGTTGTATACTAGTTCTGTTGCTCTGGCACCATACTTAGATTGTGCTTTGTATAATAACTTTGTTATTTTATACAGGTATGTGCATCCTTGTCAGTCCTCAGTCCCTTGGTCCACCTGTCAGGTGATGCCAAACTGCATGGTTTTTTAGACTCCATCTCAGCGTTTCCATATGAAAATTACCTTTGTACACTGAAGAAGTTTGTGAGAAAGCCAGAATTTGCACAGATAATAAGAAGGTTATCAGAGATTGAAAAAATCAGTACTGTTGAGTTACCCTGTAAAGCTTTAAGAATGCAACATTATGTTGGACCTGTTCCTGATGGTCTTTTAGTTCCAGGATATAGGTGGGGGGGTTGTGGAAAGTGAGGGTCTAGGAGGGTTTAGTAGTGAGAGACAAAACAAAAAAAGAATGGCTTGACAAAAGAACTGCTGAAGAGCTGCTTTACTACACAAAGGTTTCTGGATACTGGATTTTGACCATGTGAGTATTGAAGGATTACAAATTTTGAGAAGAAGACTTTTTGATGACTGCAGTGCCAAGCAGCGAGTATCTGAATAAAGAGAAACTTCTGCTTCAAGATATCCAAAAACGTCTCCTGGTCTCTAAGAAAAAAATTCACAACAGTTTTGGTGCCGTGACCCGGATAGAGCTTCTCGCCAGACATTGTTCCAGACTAAATTCCAGAAACTTTTTTTCAGCTCAACAACGATTTGGTGAGTGTTACTCTATTCAAAGAACCACTACAGACCAGTACATGTGGTTAGCCTCTGCTCCGCCAGAGAAGTGTTAACAAACAGCTGCAGGGTTTGGTTAACAGACTAGTTTTCCTCTATTCAGGTAGAGAAGATTAGCATTATGTGCTAATATCTGTTATCCTCTGTTTTAGGCAGAGAAGATTAGCGTAAAGTGCTAGTAGTTTATGTTCAGGAATCCTCTGCTTTGCCAGAGAAGGTTGAATACATGATGTGTATTAACTAGGTTTTCCTCTGCTTTGCCAGAGAAGGTTAACAACAGTTCCCCTTCAGGAACTCGAGCTGCATCCGGAGACGCTTTGGGAACGCCTTTGGCGGAACCATGCTCTGAATGATGTGTAAACTAGCCAATCAAACAACGATACGTCACGGGCGGTCATCGACCAGGAAGCATAAAAGCATGTGCGACGCTGCCGGCGTCAGCTTCTGTCTTTCAGCGGAGCACTCTGTGTGTTTGTGTCTTTGTTATCCTCCTTTTTTGTGCAAGTTAGCACAGCTTTCTTTTTGAGGATAATGTCTCAAAGCCATAAAGAAAAGCAATTAGTTAAGAGTGGAGAGAGCGGGCCACGTTTCAGGCTGTGTGTTCCCCCTTGTAAACACTATATCACAAGCGGGGATTCACACAGCATGTGCGTGGTCTGCTTGGGAGCACGCTATGTCAGCCCTTGAGGGGGCTGACTGCCCGCATTGTTAATCGCTTCCTTTGTGGGTGCTCCGCTCCTGGAAGGCTCTCTTTGAGGAGGGAGCCTTCACTAGCATTCCCCAGGGTGCTGGCCCTGTTTCCGCCAAGGCGGAGCAGGCGCTACACTCTTGGGGTTCGCAGATGAACCTGTTGGAGGAAATGGAGACGGGTGACCCCTATCTCCTTCCTTACCCGGCAGGTCCGCTGCGGAGTAGAGAGCGGGTAGCACCACATTACACGGTGTCCGTCTCTCCTCGGTGCCCTCGGGAGGTCAGTCTGTTGTCTCTGCCAGTGATACAGGGCACAACGACCTCCAGCAAACTTATGTCCTGGATTTTTCCCGAGAACGTAACGGAACTGGGCGCTCGTCACCCCCTCGGGGGTCTCTAGAACAGTTAGCTCGGCAGTCTCCTGCCGGTCCGCCGTTACAGGTCTCCGAGCCAGTAGTTCAGTCAACACCAGAGGCCAGCCTCGAGAGGCTGGTTCCCTTAGTAGACTATTTAGCAGCGTGGAAGCTACTGCCAAACGTGTCTGTATGGGTTCTGCGCACTGTAGAAAAAGGCTATACTATTCAGTTTGGCGCTCCGCTGCCGCCACCTTTCGACAGGGTTTTTCCCACTCTGGTGGGCCCCAAGCAGGCTCTGGTCATGGAGCAGGAAGTAGAGACCCTTCTGAGGAAGGAGGCCATCAAGGTGGTCCCTCCTCACGAAAGAGAATCCGGGTTCTACAGTCGGTACTTCATTGTTCCAAAGAAGGATGGAGGGCTGCGGCCCATCATAGATCTCCGCCGCCTCAATTATGAAACTGAAGTTCAAGATGCTTACAGTCAAGCAAGTAGTGTCACAAATCAGGTCCGAGGACTGGTTTGTGACAATAGATGTGAAAGGCGCTTACTTTCATGTCTCCATCCTTCCTCAACACAGGAAGTTCCTGAGGTTCACTTTCAGGGGCGAAGCTTACCAGTATCGTGTTCTTCCCTTCGGCTTAGCACTCTCACCCCGCATGTTTACGAAATGCATAGATGCTGCCCTGGTCCCTCTTCGACTCCAGGGCATTCGCATACTGAACTACATCAACGACTGGCTGATCCTAGCAGCGTCCGAGAGTTTAGCGGCTCCACATCGAGATGTCGTTCTCGTGCACATGAAAACGTTGGGGTTAAGACTAAACGCCAAGAAATGTGTGCACCATTCTTCACCCCCGCCCGGAGCTGTGGAAGCTGTGGGTGTGGCCCCTGAGGGGGCACAACTCATAGCTTCCGGTCTCTCAACTGAGGTTGTTGAGACCATCCTCCAATCCAGAGCTCCCTCTACGAGGAAACTGTATGCCCTGAAGTGGAAGCTGTTTACTTCATGGTGTGGTGTGGAGAACGCCAGCAAGACCCAGCTAACTGCCCAGTCGGTACAGTACTGGAGTTTTTGCAGGCTCGTTTCTCCACAGGGTTAGCCCACTCTACCCTGAAGGTCTACGTGGTGGCAATCTCGGCCTACCACGCCCCTCTTGGTGGCATGCCAGTGGGTAAAAGCCCCCTGGTTGTACATTTCCTCCTCGGTGTGCTGAGGCTGAGGCCTCCGACACGACCCCGTGTCCCTACATGGGACCTGGCTGTGGTGCTTGAGGCTCTCTGTAGGCTGCCATTCGAGCCTATAGAAGAGATTCCGGATCGATTCCTCACTATTAAGACAGTGCTACTGCTAGCTCTTACCTCCCTCAAGCGGGTTGGGGACCTGCAGGCCCTTTCGGTGGCCCCTTCTCATTTAGAGTTTTCTCCCGGCATGATCAAAGCCTTCCTTTACCCCAGGCCAGGGTATGTTCCTAAGGTCCCCACTAATACACCACAGCCAGTTGTGCTCCAGGCTTTTTGTCCTCCTCCCTTTCGGGAGCCCGACCAGCAGAAGCTAAATTGTATGTGTCCCGTACGTGCCTTGGATGCCTATGTCCACAGAGCTGCCCTGTGGCGTAAATCAGAACAGTTGTTCGTCTGTTATGGCCCCGCTAAGAAGGGGTATCCTGCTTCGAAAGAAACTCTGAGTAGATGGATTGTAGATGCTATATTTATGGCTTACGAGTCCTCTGACCTCCCCTCACCTCTGGGCTCACTCTACCCGTGCTATGGCCACTTCAAAAGCTCTTATGTCTGGTGTCCCAATACGGTCCATCCTTCCGGCATCCCTGCTGAGCGCTCGCTTCATCCACAAAAGCTGACGCCGGCAGCGTCGCACATGCTTTTATGATTCCTGGTCGATGACGTCATCCGCCCGTGACGTATCGTTGTTTGATTGGCTAGTTTACACATCATTCACAGTGTTGGGCAAGCTACTTGGAAAATGTAGTGAGCTAAGCTAACAGTTACTCTTCATTAAATGAAGCTTAACTACACTAAAGCTACAGCCTTGGGTAATGTAGCAAGCTAAGCTACAGCAACATGGCAAAAGTAGTTTACTACATCTTAGCTATTTTTTACATTTTCATTTTTCTATTGAACCAACATCATACCAAGTCAATGCTCTCTCAGTGATCAATTAAATTGTCAGTCATACAGGCATAAAAGTCCAGTTTAATTGTTTATTCAACCACTCTTCCAAACCAATTTGGCAACAAAAATCAGTATAATGTACAGGGCTGGGTTTATCTCATATTTTGGGGGGTTAGGGGGGTTGAATTCTTTCTTGAAAAACATTTTTTTAAAAAACAATGGCACCTGTTTCAGAATGTTGAATGAATAAAACAAGGAAAACACGAAATTTTTAAATAAAATAATTTATACATAAAATTAAATAACATAATCTATATATGAATGGGTGTTTGTCAACTGATTGCATGCCATCAGAGTTTACAGCGTTGACAGCTTCGTAAAAAAATAGCCTAATGGAAGTGCTGTAGTTTTGCTGTAAATAGCTACTGAAATATGACAGACCGCACAAAAACAGCACTTTAATTTACTGCTATTTTTTAAAGATAGTAATTGATTTCATGAATACAATACTGTGAATAAAAAACAAGTGCCAAATGTAAGCCAGATTTGGCCCAGACCCTGTTACTATCTGGGAAGCAAAGCTAAATTCTATTGTAAATTTGTTAACTGACAGTAAGAATATTTAACCAAGAGAAATGTAAGAGAATGATGTAAGAGAAATGAACAGTATAAATCAGCTCTTACTCAGTCTGCTTGCAACTCTGAAGCAGACCCTCGCTACTACACCAAACTCGTGGGGCAGCTTAACTGTTAAGGCTGTGAGTTCTTAATTACCCCAGTAATCTACAACAAAGATGAAAAGATTCTTTGTAAATAGAACAAAAGGAAGTTGACTTACTCCCACTGGGGGACTCTGGTTAAGTACACTCACAGCCAAAAACAATATTACAGTACACTACAGTCACCTATCCTCTATGGGTTATGATGTTTGCTATGACTGATGTTTCATTAGAGGATGAAGTGATTGCACAGTTAAGTTCGCACACTAACTACAGGGACAGACTAGGACACACAGGCCAGTGAGGAGCCCAGGGAAGAACCGAAGTGCAACAGGCCTCGGGTGCCAACCCTGTGGTGAAGATTTCCTCATAGGTTTTTCCCCTCATCAGTTTGTCCCCACCTCACTGGTCCATAGGTGTCAAATGACTTAAGACTAGGTCAACAAAACACTATACGATCACCAGACTTAAAACCACTATATGATCAACAGAAGTCTAAAAATGTCTGTGCATGAATACTGCTGGTCTGCTGTTTCTCTGTTTTCTTGTGTTGCAGGTATGTGTACATGCCATGATGTCTTCAAAAGCAGCATCCTGGAGTAAAGCATCACCTCAGACATCCATGAACAAGCTTCATGAGGACAAAGAGTCATCTGAGTGAATCTACGTGGGAAATGGACTACAGAAAACTACAGACTACACAGCTATTCAGGTGCCATGGACATCAGGACTTCCACTCTTACGCTACATGGTTTTCTGTGTCAACATGTAGCTTGTACAACATGTTACCATCCATGTCGTATGTGTCAACAGTTATGGTTCTGAAAAGAACTATTACACCTAATTAAATCTAGGACAAGGCACGGAATAAGATATATGTGCCTGTAACTATTTCAAGTTACATGAATGGAAGATGTGGCTTAATGTTAACAAACATATGCTATAGAAGGGATTTATGGAGGTTTAAATTTGTATTATGTGAGAGTTATTAGAACTCTCAAAGGGGGGACTGAAGGATTACAAATTTAAGAATCTGTTTAAAATATGCTGATCCTATGCATATTTGTTATAGGTTCCAATATAACAACATGAACTGAAAAAGTTATGTATATTGTGACAGTCTAAGAGCAGGCAGCCCAGGCCCTGAGACAGTAACCTTTCAATTCCTGAACATCTGGCAGGTTTTCCCAAGTTAAGTGTGAATTCTAATCTCAAGGTACAACTGTGCCTTTTGTTTAAGCACCTATGCATTTGAATGACACTTGTATGCTAAATAGATCAAGGCTGGGAAAAATCTTTAACTGAGCTGTTTTCCTGTACCACATTTGCATGCTTTGTTTAGATTGCTTCCACCTCTATGTACTCCTCCCCCTTCAAACTGAAGGAGTGGTTGCCTGAATCCATCTGGACCTTCATAATTATATTAATATTTGTCTAATCATTATTGAAGATTAATAATATGCTTGATTTTAATACGGTTGATTTGATGTTAATAAGAGACTACAAGTAATCTGTCCCATTCACCCTTCTTTGATCAAATAGAGTGTGTGTGTCTTTTTCCTGCTGAGTTCTATTTTCTCCTAGGGTCAAGTTGTCACGATGTAAGTGGAGGGGGGGTCAAGGAGGACCCCTGACCTAGGAGATCCATGAGTGACCGGAACAACTGTTACAAAGATCTGAGAGTTTTAACCATATATTAAAGTAAACTTTAGTTCATTTTGTATGCCTTTTCCTTGATGCTGTTCGCATAGTGGGATGTGTATCCAACCATACTGATAAGATCCCTGCCAGGACTAGCCAACCTTGGAAGATGGATAAGAGTTTGATTGTATGTGTGTGTGTATCTGTCTCTGTGTCTTTGTCTAGGAACACAGCAGAGCTGACTACATTGGCATCCTGTTCAGAAATAGGTCTCGGGAACGACCTGTTGCGTCTGATCCGGGTTCGGTTGTCGCTTAGATAATCATGTATAGATATGCGTTGAGTTTGACGTCCATATGTGGAGATTTACTAAGTTTATCTGGATTCGAACCAATCAGAATCTTCCTGACCTATGTATTTGCGTAGTTAGCAACTTGTGTTAGAGTATAACTACTGGTGATTTTAACATGTACGCAGAGCGGCCTACGAACTCCGTCGAGAGTGTTGAAGCTGGCTTCTGCTGATGAAACTGCAAACTATCTTCTTCAGTAAAATTTTCTTCGATTGACTACATCGCTGACTCCTGGCCTTCATTACCACACACCTACACTTTGGGTTTTAACTGTATTTCCCCTAACAAAACCTACTGTATATACTCTGCTGTGCTGAGCTTTGAGAAGAAGACTTTTTGATGACTGCAGTGCCAAGCAGCGAGTATCTGAATAAAGAGAAACTTCTGCTTCAAGATATTCAAAAATATCTCCTGGTCTCTAAGAAAAAAATTCACAACACTTTCCCCAATGAATGGTAATAAACTACTTGCTGAAGCCTATTTGAGACAACTTGTTCCATTAAAGGGATAGTTCACTCAAAAAAGAAAAAAAAAATCTCACATTTACGTACCCTTAAGTAGTTTCAAACCTGTTTGAGTTTATTTCTTTTGTTGAACACTTCTCAATTCCAGTCCTAACGTACTACTGCTCTGCATATTTTGCATGTCTCTCTTATTATTAGGATCATTTAAAGCCCTTTGAATGGAAGATGTACCCTCCCTTCGAACTGGAATCATGATGCAATATCCTGTGATGTCCACTTTGCAGGACACTTACAGTCAAATAGAACAAGCATCTGAAGTGATAAGACTAAGAGATACAAAATGTGCAGAGTGGTGGTACACGAGGTCTGGAGTTGAGAACCACTGCATTAGAAATTTTGAAAAATGTAGGAAGAAAATACTGTGGAAGTCAATGGTTACTATCAACTGTTTGCATTTAGATTTAGATTTAATAATTTAGCAGATGCTTTTATCCAAAGCGATTTGCAAATGAAGCACAATAGAACAATAGAAGCAATCAAATCAACAAGAGGGCAACAATATAAAAGACCAGTAGCAAGTCTCAGTCTAGTACAGTACACATAGCAAGATATTATTTTTATAAATAGAATAGAATAGAATAGAATAGAAGTGCTAGTATGAATTGGTCCAGTGCTGACAAAAGGTTTGTCTTTAGACGTTTTTTTTTTTTTTTTTAATGGCTAAAGCTGGTTGAAATGAGATAGGCAGGTCGTTTCACCAGCTGACAACAGTCCAGGAAAAGGTTTGTGAGAGTGATTTTGTGCCTCTTTGAGATGGCACCCCAAGGGCAATATATTAGGGGTGCACCGATACTTGTATTCATACCGAATGGTTCACAGGGTAAATTCCTGTAACTGTAAATAATCATCCTTATGCCCTACTCCCTTTGAGAGAGTTTAGACTTTGGAGTGAGCAGGGCACTTAAGCTTAAAGAATGAGGGGTATATAACTGCAGCCTGGAGATCTCCAGATGGGGGGTGGGAACTTGGGGTGGGCACTCCAAAATAGGGTGTGGCTTCCTTCTTTTGACAGACAGGCACATGACACGCAAGTGCAATTTTTCCCCCAATCCACTTCAGTGCAAACTCCGCCCCACAGCTGATTTTAAAGAATTGATTGGTTCGCGGCTCATGGGAGATTTCGTGGGTGATTCCCACGGGGCTCTGCTCTCGCTGAGCGTATTTATTTATATAGTATAGCTTATTTTATTTGCGATGAACTACAAACAATGTTTAATTTGTAGTAATTTTGAAATGTAAGTCAATAGCAATAGGCTGAAACCCAGAGCCAATGGGGAAAGTCTTTGCGTGACGACACCCCGTCCCATTTTGGAGGTTCTGCCCATTTTTGGAGATTTCTGGTTTGCAGTTATATATACTTGTAACTGTAACGCATAACTGTTGCAAATAAACATACATTTTATATTTTAAAAAGGTTTTAAAATATGTTATATGATACATAAAATTGAATATAAAACTTTTTAAAATATAAAATGTATGTTTATTTGCAACAGTTATGCGTTATGCTTAAGTTATGCCATTAAAACAGTGACAACTGCTGACGGACACCATGCTGTGTTGTCACGGGAACATGCCAGCTGAAGATAATGAGGAAATTATGTCGCTCCCTTTGCCAAGTGCATTTCAAACGTCTACAAAATGGCACAAATGTGCACTGCTAATCCAAAGTCTAAACTCCAAGAGCTCTGCATTTTGAAGGGAGTAGGGCACAGGGATGATCACTTCCATTTGGAGTTTCAACTGTAAACCGTTCGGTATGAATACACATAGCACTGCACCTCTAGAAAATATGTTGTGTTTTTTGAGAATGGCTTAAGCTGATTGAAATGAGATAGGCAGAAGAATGATTTTGTGACGTTGGGATTGGCACCACGAGGCAGTATTCACTTGCACAAGACAAGTTCTGGGGGGCACATAAATCTCAACTAGTGAGTCTAGGCATATTGGTGTAGAGTCAGTGGTTGTTACATTTACATTTTACATTAATTCATTTAGCAGATGCTTATATCCATACATCAAGTGATTCATCTTAAAGAGGTAAATAGTAGGGGTGTGACGAGACACTATCCCACGAGACGAGACATGAGACAAAATCCCAAAAAATGTAGGTACATTTTGAACTTTATGAAATTAACCTTCCATTTTAATGAATCATATGCAGTAATACACAACATTTAAACAAGAGCTTCACGATTCTGGATAAATTGAGAATTAATAAATTGGAGCTCACGATTCTCTCACGATTCTGGAGAAAAAAGATTAGAAACTAATTAAAATAACAATTTACTAGTGGTTCTGACAAACTGGTTATTGTTTAAGTCTCTTAAAAATTATATTCATTTAAACAAAAAACAAACAAACAAACAAAAAGCATTCAATGAAGGAGTCAGTGTCTCAATTAATTTCTCACTTCAAGACTTGTTTGACTATTGAAATCTCCTGAAAGAATGATTCAATGACATACTTTTTTTAAATGGGCAATTGTCGCCACCTTCTGGTGGAAGAGGATAAGTGTTACTATACATACAAGATAGCTTCGTTTTGATCGCTACTGTAGACAATACGTGTTTCTACGTAAACTATAAACTTTTATCCCAGCACTTCTGTTATTTAAATGTCTGTAACTCAGAAATAATGCCTCTGATTCATTCACATGGGCAGCGACAAAACCTGCTTCTCACGCTCCACTGACACTCCCGATGTGAAACAGTCCTAATAGACATAGCTACATCGTTGTCATTCAGGAATAAGATCACATGGATGTTTGAATCAAGATCTCCATATTTTAAGGATTAATCGTGCAGCTTTAATAGAAATACTGCAAAATGTTTTACAAAGATTTCATCATGAGATCTTGCGAGATCCGATTGGTCTCGTCACATCCCTAGTAAATAAACACAGGAAGTGCTCATAATGCCATGTTTTATGAGTGGGAAGCTGGTGGGAAGATCATTCCACCAGCCAGTATTGATTAAAGAAAATGTTCTGGAAAGTGATTTTGTGCCTCTCTGTGATGGTACAATGATGCGTCGCTCACTAGTAAATCTCAGACTTCTGGAGGGAGTGTAGATTGGTAGCAGTGAGTGGAGGTAGGCGGGCGCTGAGCCTGTGGCTGTTCTACATGCAAGCATTAGTGTCTTGGACTTGATGTGAGCTGCAACCGGCAACCAGTGCAGGGAGATAAAGAGAGGTGAGACATGGGCCCTTTTGGGCTTGTTGAAGACCAGTCGTGCTGCTGCATTCTGAATCAGTTGTAGAGATTGAATTGTGCATGATTGAAGTCCAGCTAGAAGACCACTGCTGTAGTCTGGGCTAGAATTGACCAGGGCCTGGACATGAAGTTGCGCAGCATGCTCCGGTAGGAAGGGCCTGATCTTTCTGATGTTGTGAAATGCAAACCTGCGAGATTAAGCAGTTTTTGCAGTGTGGAGCTCAGTCTTTGCCAGGTTGAGCTGTAGGGGATGTTCTTTCATTCACGCTGAGATGTCTGCCAGGCAGCCTGAGATCCGTGCAGCTACTGTTAGATCTTCTCATTGAAATGAAAGATAGAGCTGTGTGTCATCAGCACTGCAACTGCAGGAGAAGCCATGTGCCTGTATGATGGGTCCCAATGATGTAGTGTACAGTATATGTAGAAGAGGAGGGGTCTAAGAACTGATCCCTGAGAAACCCCAGTGACCAGCTGATATGCTTTGGATACCTCCCCTCCCCAGGCCACCCTGAAAGACCTGCCTGTGAGATAGGGTTCAAAATAGCGTAGTGGAATCCCAAGCTGCGTCTGCACATCTCTCTCTACAAACAACAAATTAATTCAAAAACTGCAATTTTACCATCTCGTTGCCGAGGAATATAATGTAGCGATCTAGTATCAAGGCTGTTTTATTAATAAGAATTGCAGGGAAGAGTTGACAAGTTTATGTATGTATGCAGCGTAATGCGATCTCAGACCTCTCCCTCTCTGTAGGTGTGTGTGAGTGTGCACCTTTGTGTGCAAAGCATAGACTGTAAAAAATATGGACGTAGTGTCTGTGACGTCCCCCATAGGGTTCTGAAGAGCATTTTTGAAGCTCTTAGTGGGCGGGAGTCGGCCGTCACCATCTTGGAATCGCGTCACTGCATGTCACTCCCGAATAATTGAAAATGGGCAAAGAGGCAGGACGTGGGTGGAGCTGGTTGCTGAAACCATGCCCGCTTAGCGTGATGGTGGTGACAGCAGCGGCAATCCACCTGTCACTCAAGCGGCCACGTCCAAAATTATGCAGAACTTTAAGGCTTGATATAATTTAAACGGATGAGTTATAAAAAAATTCACCCCCCTCACAGTTGACATGAAGGGCAAAATTAGCTATATAGACCAAAACCACTTTTTGTACCAGGCTGTAAACATATTTTTTTTCTGCTGTAAAGCTGGGCATTTTAACATGGGGAGTCTATGGGATTGACTTCCTTTTGGCGCCAGTCTCTAGAGGCCAGTCAATGAATTGCAGTTTAAGTCAGTTCTGTGTTGGTTTCGATAGAGAGAGTGGGAGGTTGTTGCTTGGTGCACACTCATTAAAGCAGTGCATTAATATAAAACGGTTATTGACTGACTTGGAACTACCTGTGCAATAAACAGTTTTACTGCACACCTGCCAGCCAATCAGATCGTTCCTCGACAGCCTGACAGAAATCACCGACCACAAAGCAGCATGAACGCTGAGGAGGCTGTGACGCGTTTGCGGCAAGGCGGCCGGAGCTTGGAGCGTTATGTGGAGGATTTCCTCGAGGTTGCTAACCTGTTAAGCTGGCACGACACAGCTTTAGGTTTTTGTTTTCAGATGTCGTTGGACCAACCCCCTCTGAAGCACGCCGCGTCGTGTCAGGCAACGACACCTCGGGAAACCCTGCATGCCGCGCCAATGGTTCGGCTAGCCAGCCCCGCCACAAACAAACCCCCCTGGTTGAAACCGCCATTCACCTCCCCAGCCCGGAACCGCCGACCGCGGCCAGCACTCGGACGCCGCCCACGGCTTGCAAGAAGGCGGCAAAGAGAAGGCACCGTGAAGGCTTAGTTACGGCAGCGGTTCCTGAATTAGGTTGCAGCCACGTTTACGGAGTCAAGTGAAGTTGCAGCTGCGCTTTCCGAGTCAAGTCAAGTTGCCGCTGCGTGCGCGGAGTCCAGTCACATTGCAGCTGTGTTTACTAAGTCTAGTCAAGTGACGGCTGCATTTTCTGAGGCAAGTCAAGTTCCAGGTGCGTCCCCTGAGTCAAGTCAAGTTGCGGCTGCGTCTTTTGATCCAAGTCAGGTTACGGCTGCGTGTCCTGAGCCAAGTCAATTTGCAGCTGCGTCTCCTGAGTCTAGTCAAGTTACAGCTGCGTCCCCTAAGTCAAGTCAATTTGCGGCTGCGTTTCCTGAGTCAAGTCAAGTTGCAGCTGCGTTTCCTTAGTTAAGTCAAATTTCCAAGTCCAGTCAAGTTGCAGCTGCGTTTCCCGAGTCAAGTTTCAGAGTCCAGTCAAGTTGCAGCTGTGTTTCCTGAGTTAAGTCAAGTTTCCGAGTCCAGTCAAGTTGCAGCTGTGTTTCCTGAGTCAAGTCAAGTTTCCGAGTCCAGTCAAGTTGCAGCTGCGTTTCCTGAGTCAAGTCAAGTTTCCGAGTCCAGTCAGGTTGCAGCTGCGTTGCCTGAGTCGAGTCAAGTTTCTGAGTCCAGTCAGGTCGCAGCTGAGCTTCTCGAGTCAAGTCAAGCTACCTCTGCTGTTCCAGTGACTAGTCAAGCTACGGCTGTTGTTCCAGAATCAAGTCGAGCTACAGCTGTTGTTTCAGTGTCAAGTCAAGCTACAGCTGCTGTTCCTGTGTCAAGTCAAGTTGGAGCTGTGTTTCCTGCGTCAAGTCAAGTCAGAGCTGCTCTTCCTCAGGCAAGTCAAGTTAAAGCTGTGTTTCCTGTGTCAAGTCCAGTCAGAGCCGCTCGTCACGACACATCTGCCCGTGTGATGGCGATCACCATTCTCAGTCTGTGGGCTGCACACTACGCTCCAGGGGTCTCGTTCGCTCCAGAGGTCCTCTCTGTTACCAAGTCTGCGCCAGAGGTCTCGTCTGACTTCCCAGAGCCTCATCGCATCATGTCTGCCAGTGTGATGACAATCACCATTCTTAGTACATGGGCCGCACACTACGCTCCAGAGCTCCCGTCTGTCACCAAGCCTGCGCCAGGGCTCCCGTCTGTTCACAAGTCCGCCCCTGAGGTCACGTCTGATCAAAAGCCTACGCCAGAGGTCTCGTCTGCTCACAAGTCTGCTATAGAGGTCTCGTCTGTTCACAAGTCTGCCTCAGAGGTCTTGTTTGCTCACAAGTCTGCTATGGAGGTCTCGTCTGTTCACAAGGCTGCCACAGAGGTCTCGTCTACTCACAAATCTGCCTCAGAGGTCTCGTTTGCTCACAAGTCTGCTATGGAGGTCTCATCTGTTCACAAGGCTGCCACAGAGGTCTCGTCTGCTACAGAGGACTCGTCTGATCACAAGCCTGCTCCTGAGCTCTCGTCTGATCACAAGCCAGCTCCAGAGGTTCCGTCCGATCTCAAGTCTGCTCCAGAGGTCCCGTCTGGTCTCAAGTCCACTCCAGAAGCCTCTTCCGCTGGAGAAGCTGCGCCAATGCCTCCACAGGTGTCAGCTCCGGCTGTAGAGCCTCCTATGGTGGCTGCGTTAATCTATGAACTCTCTGCTTCTCTCCCTATTCTATCTACCTCCTCTATCCCTGCTCTCCCCAGGTCCCAGTCCCTGACGCGGTTGCCCGCTCTGCCCTGGAGGGCCCTCCAGAGTCGTGCGACGGCAGCCATATTGCGCCAGAACGCCCACCACACACCAGCTTATTGGTGGAGAGGAGAAGTGAGTGATGAAGCCAATCAGAATATGGGGATGATTAGGAGGCCGTGATGGTCAGAGGCCAGGATGCCGGGGTTACACCCCTACACTTTTTCGAAAGACATCCTGGGATTTTTAATGACCACAGAGAGTCAGGACCTCGGTTTAACGTCTCATCCGAAGGACAGTGCTCTTTTGACAGCATAGTGGGGCATAAGGACCCACACAGACCACAAGATGAGCACCCCCTGCTGGCCTCACTAACACCTCTTCCAGCAGCAACCTAGTTTTCTCAGGAGGTCTCCCATCCAGGTACTGACCAGGCTCAACCCTGCTTAGCTTCAGTGGGCAATCAGTCTTGGGCTGCAGGGTGATATGGCTGCTCTTACGGACTGTTTACTCGGCCATGGCTCCCTGAACCCCCAGACCCACCATGGCCTTATGGACTGTTTACTTGGCCATGGCTCCCTGAACCCCCAGACCCGCCATGGCCTTATGGACTGTTTACTTGGCCATGGCTCCCTGAACTCCCAGACCTGCCATGGCCATATGGACATGTGTGTTGTTTTCCCAGTGTTTGCCCATGTTTGGTCTTCCTGTTCCTGTCCTAGTTAGTTACGTCATTGTCTAATTATTCACACCTGTCCTGTTTTGATTGGTTGGTTCTGCTTGTTTTTTTAAATTTTGGTTGTGTTCTCCTAGTTGTTCGGTGATTGTATTGTCTTCCCTTGCTGTTCGTTGAAGTTTATGTTTTGTTTGGATTACCCTGCCATTCCTGTATGTTCCTGCCTCCAATGTTAAAGAAGTGTTTCCAATGTTGTATATCATATGAATCATCTTTAAAAATATGTAACAATTTTTGCAACAACTTCTTTTTCAGATGTTTGTAGTTGTCAAATTTATGGAACCAAAGACTGTCAACATTATATCAGAATCATGGTTTGAGGATGGTGTCACTTCATGGCCAAACTGTAAAGCGATGAACGCATAAACAGGGCTGTTCAAAAATGTGAGCAGCCAGGAGCAGACTGGAAAAAAATATGATGTTTGTGTCCTCTAAAGAGCTGGTATAGATCTGCTTTAGAAAATTTATTTGTGTTATGAAATACACCAACACTGTGAAATAATTTTCAAATTAAACTAAGTGACCACTATGCCTGAAGTTGGAGGAATGGCTTAAAGACTCAAGAAATGCACGTGCTAAACAAAACATGGTATGTTTTTGTTGTTGTTTGTATTTTTTTTTTCCATTATCTAAAGTTTGGATGTCAATTTTTGATCATTCCCATGATCAATCATCCTTTTATTGTTAACTGTAATACTGCAAAATGCATCTATTGCAGTGGCATAAAGTCACCCGCATGGCAGGATGTGCAAATGCCACTCAAAATGCCAGCTTCCTCACCCAAAGGAAAGGGGGTTTAGTCTAAATAAAAGCCTAGTAGCAGGACTGTAAAATGAACAGATGTGATTATGATCATTTGATAAAATGAAGAGAGTGCACCATAGATATGTTTGGGATCATTTTACTTCGTTGGCTGTTTCATATCCTATGCATAAAGTTGGCAGTGGAGAAGCATTGTCAAGTGTGATTGATTAATTCTTTCCCCTTTTCCAGGGGTGTAACAACATCAGTTTTAAGATTTACAAACATAGCTCTCAAACATGTTCTCTACACTACTATATACTCTGCTCTAACTGAAAATAACAAATTTTATATAATGTGTTTTTGTCTTTTCAGATATGTGCTCTGTGTTCTATTGGAGGACAAAACACCAAAAGAGTCACATAGAACATACTTTCAAGGCTTTTCTCACATGCAGTAGCCAAACAAACAAACTGGAAAGGAGTCAATGGGAAGAAGTGCTTTAAGGAAATGCTTACACGAAGTTTGTTGATCAGTAAGTATGGTATAATACTAAGAAGTCAAGTAATGGACACCTTTCTAAAACCACCTCTACAGTCTGAATAATCTGTATATGGTCAAGATATTACTTAATTAACTTTTTAAAGTTTATTTCATTAGTTTTGTTTAAACTGTGTTAGTGTGATATGCTCAATTTTCATACTGTCCTATTGTCAACTTTGAGATTGCAGATACACTTTATTATCGTGCTAATTTATTAAATTATTTACTTGGTTTCATTGCCAGAAAGTGAACCAACACCAGCATAAGGCTAAAATCAGCCTTATGTTTTCAATATGACTGAATCTGGATTTAACATGACAACAATTAAATAAAAAATTGTAAGTTACTAATTATAATGCTTACATTTTCTCAGTTATTCAAAATACAACTACAAAAAACGAGCAAAAAACATTTACATTAGCAAAGAACATAATCACTGACTTCAGTCTCCGCGAGTATTATGCACATGCACCATTGAAGCCATCTACACTGTATAATAAATAAATCTCTTACCCTATTTACACTGCACACATCTGCAGTGTGTTGTGGCTCCGGCACAGCCACCGGTGCTGATCGCAATTCACAGACACTCTAGTGAATGCTTGTGTTTATACCAGCGGTGCCGCTTGAGATACGTGATGCTGAGTGGCTAGTGTAATCACAAGCATCTATTATAGTGGCTGCGATCAGCTCCAGTGACTGTCACAGCTGTAAACGGCTCCCTGTGCTGGATCGCTAAAGATAGGCGTCTAGTTTATTTTTGACAAATAATAATAATAATAATAATAATAATAATAATTGTCTTGCTATCGTTAGAGGCATCAGCAACAGGCAATATTTTTGAATATCATCGATACACAATACTGTCATCTGTCAGCAAAACCCTAAACTGTGTTTGATGGGGCTTTCAACACTAGCAATTTTGGTGTGCACCCAGGTTCACTTGATGTCAGAGATTGGTTCCCCTTCAGGAACTTGAGCTGCGTCGAAAACGCTAGCGGACACCTCCAGCGTGACCACGCTCTGAAACGCGTGTGCATACAGTCCAATGGAAAAGCGAGACGTCACAGACGGGGTGACGTAGAGACCAGGAAGCTTAAAAGCACGTGCAGTGCATGCAGCCAGCAGCTTCTGTCTTTCAGCAAGCGCTCTGTGTGTGTGTGTCACTCTGTTTTTTGTGTTAGTTCGCACAGCTTTTATTTGAGAGTGTCACAATGTCCTACAAAGCATTCTTACGAATATAAGCAGTGGCATTTAGACTGTGTGTTCCTCTCTGCCTGTGCTATTTCGGGTGGCGATACACACAGCCTATTTGTTGTCTGTTTGGGCACGGCGGCCGTGATCGTGGGGATCACACATAGATCTATGGATGGGTTAGAGACGGGTCCGCCCTATCTCTGCCTTTCTCCCTAGATCTAGTGCTCTCTCTCTGGGTCGGAAGCCCGCGCTGCGGTACTTCCCCCTTTGAATGAGAGCTCACGGCGAAGCAGGCTGTGTCAGCTCCCGAGGGGACTGCCCGCACACTCGCTGCGCACGCTTCGCTCCCGGAGGACTCTCTTCGAGGAGGGAGCCCTCGTGAACTTCCCTGCGGCTCGGGTCCCGTTTTTGCCGAGGCAGAGCGACGACTGCGGCTGTGGGGATTGCAGCATAGATCTGTGAACGGGTTAGAGACGGGTCCGCCCTTTCTCTGCCTTTCTCCTTAGATCTAGTGCTCTCTCGGGGCTCGGAAGCCCGCGCTGCGGTTCTTCCCCCTCTGAGTGAGAGCTTGCGCTGCT
Source organism: Labeo rohita (assembly GCF_022985175.1). Lineage (NCBI taxonomy): Eukaryota > Metazoa > Chordata > Actinopteri > Cypriniformes > Cyprinidae > Labeo > Labeo rohita. The sequence goes on along the minus strand of NW_026127307.1, from coordinate 101,508 downwards.
GCGGCTATCTTTCTCCGAGGAGATTGATGCTGTTCGCATATGAGCTGACTGCATTTTAGATCACTCGTTTCTTCCTGCTCTCGCTTTTAAAGAATAAATAAAAGAACGGGGATTCAAGCGATTTATGTGTGGTTTGTTCGGGAGCTGAGCATGTACAATCTGCCCTTGAGGGGGCGGGCTGTGTTCATTCATAAATGTGTAGAAGAAAAAAAAAGCTACGTGCATTTTGGATGTCTAGTTCTTCTCCCATTGTTATTTAATTCTGATGAATTAAATGTATTTACTGCACTCTCGCCCTGTACTTTCGCTAAGTGTGTGGATGCTGCTACTAAATAAATAAATAAATAAATAAAATAAGAAAAAGTGGCTTAGCTGTGGCTGCCAGGGCATCTGCATACTGAAACTTATTGACATTTTGTCAGTATTAGCTCATTCTGAGCATGGGCGGTGCGGCATCGAGATGTTGTCCTCGCCCATATGAAAGAACTGGGGTTGTGACTGAACGCAGAGAAAAGTGTGCTTTCTCCATTACAGAGAACCACTTATCTAGGCATGGTGTGGGATCGACCACGATGCAGGCATGTCTATTTCCTGCTCGGATCGAGTCATCCTCACGGCAGTCAAGAGAGTGAATGTAGGCACTCACTGTGAAGCAGTTTCATAACTGCTGGGTCTGATGGCAGCTGTGTCCAACGTGATACCTTTTGGCCTGCTGTTCATGAGACCCCTGCAGTGGTGTCTCAAGACCAAGGGGGTTCTCCCTGAAGGGAAACCTGCTTTGCATGATCAAGGTCACGCGGCGATGCCTACATACCTTGGACATGTGGAGAAGACCTTGGTTCTTGTCTCAGGGCCCGGTGCTGGGAGCTCCTTGTCGCCGCTTATGCTAGCGACGGATGCGTCCCTCATCGGTTGGGGAGTGGTCATGAGTGGCCCCCCTGCCCGTGGTCTGTGGAGTGGTCACCATCCAGTTTGGCACTTCAGTTGCCTGGAGATGCTGGCCGTGTTTCAGTTACTGAAACGCTTTCACCCAGACCGATGAGACTATGGTCCTGACTCCTATGGTCCAGGACCTCTGAGGGCAGGCCCTACTGGGGAAGGGCGTGGTCCACCGCATTCTTCGGTGCCCGTCTCTCCTCGGTGCCCTCGGCAGATTAGCCTGCCAACCCTGCCGGTGCTTCAGGGCGCAGCGGTCTCCAGCGAGCCCACACCTCAGTCTTCCGCCCGGAAACGTAGCCGAGCTGGGGAGCTCGCCACCCCTGTGGGGGTCTCTACAGCAGCTAGTTCGGCTGTCTCCTGCCGGTCATCCGTTACAGGACACCAAACTAGCAGCTCAAACAATACCAGAGGCCAGTCTTGAGAGACTGGTTCCCTTAGTAGATTATTTGGCAGCGTGGAATCTACTGCCAAATGTATCTGCTTGGCTCCTGCGCACTGTAGAGCGAGGCTATCGCATTCAATTTGGCGCTCCGCCGCCACCTTTTAACGGGGTCTCCACTGTGGTGAGCCCCGAGCAGGGTCTGGTAATGGAACAAGAAGTAGAACTCTCTTGAGGAAGGAGGCCACTGAGGTGGTCCCTCCTCACGTCAGGGAGTCCGGGTTCTACAGCCGGTACTTCATTGTTCCGTAGAAGGATGGGGGTCTGCGTTCCTTTTTAGATCTGAAACTACTGAATCGCTAAGTAATGAGATTGAAGTTCAAAATGTTGATTTTCAAGCAAGTAGTGTCACAGATCAGGTCCGAGGACTGGTTTGTGACAGTAGATCTAAAAGACGCATACTTCCATGTCTCCATCCTTCTTCAACACAGGAAGTTCCTGAGGTTTGCTTTCACGGGCGAAGCTTACCAGTATCGGGTTCTTCTGTTCAGCCTTGCACTCTCCCCCCGCATTTGAAAGAGCTGGGGTTGAGACTGAACGCCAAGAAGAGTGTGCTGTCTCCAATACTGATTACCACTAATCTAGGCATGGTGTGGGATTCGACCACGATGCAGGCACGTTTGTCACCTGCTCGGATCGAGTCGATCCTCACTGCAGTCACGAGAGTGAAAGAAGGCCGGTCACTCACTGGGTCTGATGGCAGCTGCGTCCAACGTGATACCTTTTGGCCTGCTGTACATGAGACCCCTTCAGTGGTGGCTCAGGACCAAGGGGTTCTCCCCGAGGGGAAACCCATTCTGCATGATCAAGGTCACACGGCAATGCCTACGTGCCTTAGACTTGTGGAAGAAGCCTTGGTTCCTGTCTCAGGGCCCGCGGTTAGGAGCTCCTTGTCGCCACGTAACGCTAGCGACGGATGCGTCTCTCACCGGTTGGGGTGCAGTCATTAGTGGCCACCCCGCCCACGGTCTATGGAGCAGTCGCCATCTCACATCAACTGCCTGGAGATGCTGGCCGTGTTTTGAGCGTTGAAACACTTTCTCCCGGACCTAATAGGCCGCCATGTGTTGGTTCGCACCGACAACACAGCGGTGGTCTATTACATCTACCACTAGGGAGGTCTGCGTTCGCGCCCCTTATACAAGCTGGCGCACCAGATCCTTGTGTGGTCCCAGGACAAACTCCTCTCGCTGAGAGTGGTTCATGTTCCTGGGCATCTCAATATCTCAGAGGCAGGGGCTGAGGCCCGGGGAATGGATGCTTCACCGTGAGGTGGTGAAGCAGATTTGGAGAATTTTGGCCAGGCTCAGGTGGACCTCTTCACGTCTAGGAGAATGCGCAATGTCACTACTGGTGCTCTCTGACTTATCCAGCTCCACTGGGGCTGGATGCCATGGTACAGATGTGGCCGAGGCTTCGTCTACGCTTTCCCCTGATCGCTTTGCTCCCGGGAGTTCTGGAGAGAGTGCGCTGGAGTTTTGGAATTTGTGGGTGTGGCCCCTGAGGGGGCACACCTCATAGCTTCCGCTCTCTCAACTGAGGTTGTGAGGGCATCCTCCAATCCAGAGCTCCCTCCTCGAGGAAACTGTACGCCCTGAAGTGGAAACCTTGCACTTCATGGTGTGGAGACCGCCAGCAGGACTCAATTTACTGCCCAGTTGGTACAGTGCTGGGGTTTCTGCAGGATCGGTTCTCCACAGGGTTAGCCCACTCCACCCTGAAGGTCTACGTGGCGGCTATTTCAGCCTACTACGCCCCTCTCGGTGGCTTCTCCGTGGGTAGGAACCCCCTCGTTACACGTTTCCTCCGTGGTGCACTGAGGCCTAGGCCTCTGGCCAGGTGTAGCTGTGCTAAGTGTGGTCGGGATGCTATTTCATAGCTTTGAGTCCTCTGACCCTCCCTTCTTGGGGGTCAAGGCTCTCTTCTCTTAAGTTGGCTTCAGAATGCTGTGGAATGCGCTGCAGGGATGCTTCTGGCATCCCTGCAGTGCTTGCTTCTCGATTCAGAAGCTGCTGGCTGCATGAACTGCACATGCTTTTATGCTTCCTGGTCTCTACGTCACCCCGCCTGTGACGTCTCGCTTTTCCATTGGACTGTATGCACACGTGTTTCAGAGCGTGGTCACACTGGAGGCGTCCCCTAGCGTTTTCGACGCAGCATCTCGTTCCCTCGGGGAACCATGGTTACATACGTAACCTGAGACGTTTGTTTGGATAATGTGAACACTGAACTCATGTGCACACCAACAAACCAAACCTTAAAAGGGGAGGAAGTTCAGGTGGTTATAGTATGGTTAGTTTCTGAGAGCAGTCATACTAAATCATGGAAGTGAGTCGAAGTGAGAAAATGTATATATTATTTCCACTTGCCATCAACATAATTTGACTCTATTCTTAATGTTTGAGTCTCTGTATAAATTTGTGACAAACAGACACTTGTTCCACTCTGTGTTGATGTTTTAAAAACAAATTTACATATTGTACACACTTGAGGCAAGATTTTCCATCTGTGCCTTCATTACAAAGGCTCAAAAGTATTTGGACACTAAGTCTTAGCTACAAGTAGACTGACTTTAGACAGTGAAGAGTTCGATCAGCCATCTTACTATTCCCTACCAGCAGAGAGCAACATTGACTCACAGCTAAACCGCTGACCTAAAATCACCCAATTTTAAGCGTATCAGTCACACAGGACTAGTTTTTAGGATATGTGTATGTAAATTAATTTTTACTTAAAATGTTATCTGCAATGTTTATCATCTTTTTGGGCAGATAAGCAATGTTTTGAAATCGTTCAGGTGGGTGTGTCAGCTGCGCACTTCCTGGCACAGTTAACTAATCCAACACAAAATATATTTCTCTACGTAAGGGATTATGCAGAAAATATTAAACATGAACATATATCTGGTATTAGTATCTGAAATTGATTCGAATATGCAATAAATAATACAATACAAGCGTCTGATACAATATTGCTCTATGCTGTATTGAAATTCAAATCTTGGAAATAAAGATTGATGTCTTTAGATCTGTACCATATGTAATTAGTCAGCGTTATTTCTCCAAGTTATGATGTGTATTTTAATGTCCCTAACTGAGCAACAACTATTTCAAACTCTTAAAAATGTGGTTATGTTAAGTGCCTTAAATTACAATATCTGACTATAACACTACCTGATTTTGCTCAATTTCATCAATAAAAATAGTCTGAAACAAAGTCACATATCTATTCAAACACAACTGTGTTTTTCGTCAACAACATTTTCACCATCAAAATCAAGATGATAACAAAATAAAAACTTGTTTCAATTGACAAAAATATGGTTGTGAGTCCTGTATTTGAGTCCTTAATACAGTTTCGTTCACACATAGTGGTTATTTACACACAGTTTTATATCCAGTCTCCACCAGAGTCGTCAGTTTTGTGTTTTATGCACGGCTCAAATGCTCCACTCATCACCCAAATATGAAAGCTGTTTGGACTATTGTGTCAGAAAGTGATAAAACGTTCAGTTTTATGGACATTGCCATCTTTGATATTACTCTGGTCACTCTTGCTATGGTTATTAGTAAGGAATATGAGCTTATCTCCCGTTGCAAGTTCATACAGACAGTATTCGAGATGCTACTGTAAGCTGCTGTGACAAACACTTTAAGTTTTTGAATTTTTTACACTTATCCTGTCATTCTCTCCCTAACAAAATAAATGTTGTACTAGAAAAATGTATTTCTTAGTTTCTGCATGTTCTAAGAGTGATACGTGTTGCCTGACTTTAATGATGCAGTGCAGGCTACAATATTAATAATAATATTTTTTTGTCTCTTAGAAATGCACATTTGACAGTAGCTTGAGTCGACAGTAGTAGTACCTTGTAGTGTTGGGTTCAAGTCCACCTAAGTCGAGTCCGAGTCGAGTCCGAGTCTTTTACCAGTCGAGTCCGAGACGAGTCTGAGTCCAAAATGGGCCGAGTCGGACTCAAGTCCGAGTCCCAAAGGTCCGAGTCCGAGTCGAGTCCGTCCGAGTCCAAGGAAACACTACTGTTTGTCAGTATCTTAACATTGTTTTAACCCAGGGGTGCCCAAACTCTGTCCTGGAGGGAGATGTCCTACAGATTTTAGATCCAGCCCTAATTAAACACACCTGAACCAGCTAATCAAGCTTATACTAGGCATACTAGAAACCCCCTGGCAGGTGTGTTGAGGCAAGTTGGAGCTAAACCAAGGACCAGGACTAAGTTTGGCTCCCCTGTTTTTAACCTTTACAACTACAAAAATGCAATGTCAGTTGAAATGTAAGAAAAGCAAACCTCAATTGGATCTTGCTATTTTGATTTCACAATATCTCATAATTAGTGTTCATGCACTGCTTAGCAAACTTAAAGTCATGCAACAGAAGTTATGGCTGATCTATGTAATGTGACATATTTTAGAGTGAAACAGGTTTTAGAATGTGACAAATTATAGGGCGGGACTTGCCTTTATTCATCGATGTAGTAAATGTATAAAGGAGTAGGTATCTTGGTGAATGGGATCTTAAAGGGGTTATCGGATGCTAAGTTCACTTTTTCATGTTGTTTGAACATTAATGTGTGTTGTCAGTATATGTACAAATCTACCCTATAATGATAAAAATCCATGCAGTGGTTTTTAATTAATCTGTAAAAATAATATCCCCTTTTTCAAATCGAGCCGTTCTCAGATGCCTGTCTTTGTGGTGTCACATGACAGAGGCCACTCCCACAATAGTTGATTGACATGAGCGTTTTACCTCAAATCAGCTATCACAGTCCGCCCTCTTTGTTTCGATATTGGAGCAGGGATGTAAGTTAGACTAGAATATCTCCGATTGAGAGTTGAGGTGTTGTGTTGCTGGATGTAATAATGAACATAGTGGTCGTCACTTACTCCCGACATCTGAACTCCTGAAGATGCAGTAGATTAATGCGCCTCCTACATATATCCGTCTATGTTCACGCAAATCATTCGTGATCCAGCTTCACTTACAGCAGAAGTGAGTATAAGGGTTTTTTTTATGAATCTTTGCGATCACCTTTCCTTATAACATGGTAGTTATGAAGTTTAGCAGCTAATGTAGACAATATCGTCTTTCCAGAGAGAGAAGAGAGGGGCGGGGCGAGCAGAGCTCATTTGCATTTAAAGGAAAAAACCCTTAGAATGAGATGATTTTTGCAGAGCTGATTTTGTCAAGGTAAAAAGTGTGTTGTTTTACAAAACCATTGAGAATTTTTAATCTCTATATTAGAGACTTTTTATTAAGACCCTAAAGAATCATAACAACTTGTGGAAAATGGGCATCCGATGACCCCATTAAGAGCAGAAAAAGCTAGAGGTCGACCGATTATCGGCCCTACCGATTATTGGCGCCGATATTAAGCATTTTCACGATTATCGGAATCGGTTATTTTCAAAACCGATTTGCCGATAAAAATAATTTATTTTTGAAATGCGCTCTTTGGCTCCGACGCAGCCTGTCAGAGCTCACCACTCTGTGCCCTAGAGCAGTCTCCGCCCACCGCGCATCAGATTTGTTGGAAGTCGCGAGTCCGACCAATCAACTCCAAGGCTGAAGGAAGTGAAGACACAGACAGAACGGGCTTGCTGGAGCTGCGTGCAGCAGTAATCACTTGTCTCTCAAAGGTAAGTCAGCAGCAGAAGTTGATTGTGTTTTAGTAATTCACAATCCTTTACGGTGAAGTTGCAAAAACACCTCAATGTTATCTTGATTTCCCGGATGCGGAAAACACGGACGGAATCGCGGAATCCAGTCATATAAATGGAATGTACTGTATACTGTTAACACTAAATGCCACGGAATTTTTCAAAGTTTGGATAAGTCATCAAAGTTTGGATGAATTAATCAAAAGTAGGACCGTATACTAGAAGTCTGCATTCCCGCGGGACTCGACCAGATTTTTTGCGACGCGGGAATAAATTTACAAACAAAACGCGGTAGCAGTCGGTAACTCTGGTGTAATTTGGACGGGAGCAGGCGGTGTAATAATTTCTGAACAGCATGTCTGTCCTTTAGTCTTTGGCTTTACTCATTCTTATAGAGCACCTGTACGGCCTGCGCTCATGACTGTTATGCACGCATGGACTGCGGCGCATTTTATTGGCAAGGTCTGTGCACGCAGGATTTGCATAACGGTCATCAGAGCGGGCTGTACAGACAGAGGATGGCACATGGCAGAGCAAAGTGTGGATGCGCTGTCCTTGAAGGACGTTCAGCTTGGACTAGAAAATGGTCAGTTTACTGTTAAGAAACCGACATCTATCATTTAGTCTACTACTACTTGTTGTTGTATTTATATATATATTTTCCTTTGTGGGAGAGACGCTGAAATCGACGTCGGGACATTTTTTCGTTAAAAGTTATTTAATTTCGTCATGGCTACAAGCCAACGGATTTGTTCTTTTGCTTATAATTTTAAATGGCAAATGTAATTTTTGTTTTCAGCTTTTCCTAAGCTACTGTGTTGACAAAAAATGTGACATTTGTATTTTGAATAAAAATAATAAATATGCTACAAATTTTTATTTTTTTTCTACATTTTTTTCTGCAACACATTTTCCGTATTAACATCATCTTGACAAGAAGAATAAAAATAAAACAAATTGTTGTACAACCTGTAATTTTTTTGTTATCTCTCTCTTTCGCTTTAAATGTGAGATTCTGGAAACAGATCAAAATTTAGCGGGAACGGTCGGGAATAAAATTATTCCAAGCGGGCAACGGGTGAACAAAGAGTGAATGTATAGCGGGAGCGGGTGGGTGCGGAATAAAACCTCGCGGGAGCGGGACTGAAAAAACAGTCCCGCGCAGACCTCTACCGTACACTTGGGGATCCACTCCAATGGTGGAAACAGAATGAAGGCCGCTTCAAGCAACTAGCCAAAGCAGCAAGAAAATTTCTTTGCACACCACCCTCATCAGTCCCTAGTGAGCGTGTCTTCAGTGAAGTGTCTGCAATTTATGACAAGAAAAGAAGCAAGCTCACGGGAGAGCATGCCGAGCAGCTCTGCTTCCTGCACCACAACCTAGTGCTGCTAGATTGGGACTACTAATTCTTTATTAGCTTATAAAACTTCAGGGAGCTATTACATTTATTTTTTGTTATTTGTTGCTACTTGCTATTTACTTATTTAAGTTTTACAATTGTTTACAGAATGCTGCTGGGGGCTCCCTGCACTTTTTTATGTCATTATTGTTATTATTAATATTGATGTTTATTTAATATTGTTATTATTAACAGTTCTCAGAATTAAAGATATGTTTGAAAGCATTCAAAGAAAGTTCTTGTCAGAGCTCTTGTTATTATTAATTATGACAAATTTCATTTTTGCACTAGACACATATCGGTTCAAAATATCGTTTGATCTGTAATAATCGGTATCGGCATCGGCCCTGAAAAACACATATCGGTCGACCCCTAGAAAAAGCACCTCTTTTATTTCTGATTGTGGCTGTGTGTTTTGGTTTGTATATGACTTTTTTTTTCTTGAATGAAAATGAGGTTGTGAGGGAAAAACCTAGTCTTTGCAATGGTACACACAGTGTGTATAAAGCCCTACCTATACTTTCCATAAGTCACAGCAAACTCAGACCTGTTTTATTTTTGAATGCATTTATAGTTACATTAATTACAATAAATTACATTATATAAGGAATAATTGATGATGGGCCATTTAATTATTAGAAAATCATGCACACCCAAGATGGTTTTGGACCCATAAAAACTATTGCTGCAAAGATGTTTAGAAAATTATTTTTCTTTCAAGCTAGAAACCGTCACCATGTTTAAATAATAATAATTTCAATACAGAAAAAACTAATCAACAAATGCAAGTAAAACATTCTCAAGCTCAAGGCAAGTAACTCCAAGTATTACTTACAAGCAAAAGTATTACTACATATATTAATCTACATTTTTTATGTAGGTCTATATAAAGGCTATTACAGAAATAGACTACAGATATTTCATGAAGTAAATGTTAAAATAAAAACTGCCAAATCTTCACTGTATACATTAAAGATAATCTAACAGTGAGTGATTTTCTCTTTTTCTTTTGTTGTTTGATTATTGTTTGACGCGGTCGGCTGCTGCAGGTTTACGCTGCTATCGCTTTAAGATCTGACGCACAGATATTTTGACGCATCAGTATTTCTACCAGCTGTTCAGGTTTACTTAAGACAAAACCGACTTCATTTACATGAATTGTCTCCAATACGAGCTTGTGTGTAGCAATAACAGAACCTATTAAAACCGAAAGAAAACTCGGCATTCGTACACTGACTGAGAGGCGCGTTCTGTGATCGCGCTTTGAGTGTGTGCGCGCATAAACCCGTCAACTTTCAAGTAGCTACTGGACAAGACTTTCGTGATAATGCATTGAGTCAGTGACATTTCCGTCAACTGTCTCTGGACTCGGACGGACTCGGGATATTTTCAGAGTCCGAAAGGCTTGAGTCCGAGTCAAGTCCGAGTAAAAATGCATCCGAGTCCGTGACAAGTCCGAGTCGCCTAAAAATTGGGACCTGGGGAAAGCAGGGACAGAGGAGGCAGACAGAGTAGGGGGAGAAGGCGCAGCAGCCCTCCGGGGCGGAACAGGAGGCGGAGCAGGAGGTACCGCAGCCCTCCGGGGCGGAACAGGAGGCGGAGCAAGAGGTACCGCAGCCCTCCGGGGCGGAACAGGAGGCTGCGTCTTGGACGGGGACCTGGGGAGAACAGTGACAGAGGATGCAGACAGCAAGAAGGGAGAAGCAGAGAGTTTAGCAGTTAACGCCCCCTCCATAAGAGGTTCTACGGCCGACGCCGACACCTCTGGAGGCATTGGCGCAGCTTCTCCGATGGGGAAGGCTTCGGGAGCAGACTTGAGACCCGACGGGACCTCTGAAGCAGGCTTGTGATCAGAGGGGAGCTCTGGGTCAGGCTGGAGACCAGACGAAAACTCTGCAGCAGGCTTGAGATCAGAGAGGGACTCTGGAGCAGGCTTGAGATCAGACGGGAGCTCTGGAGCAGGTTTGAGATCAGACGGGAGCTCTGGAGCAGACTGGTGAACAGACGTGGCCTCAGGAGCACAGTGTGCAGCCCACACACACCAGACGGCAACCACCATTAGAGGAAGAGCAGCAGCGGGAGGTTGTGGTGGATCCAGTACACCGGCCATCATGATAGGCCGTGATCGTGGGATATCAGACGAGGCATGGCACGGCTCTGCGCAGTCAAACGAAACAAGGCGAGGCTCTGGGCCGTTAGGCGGGACGTGACTTGACTCTGGGCCGTCAGGCGGGACGAGACTTGACTCTGGGCCGTCAGGCGGGACGAGACTTGACCCTGGGGCAGCAGCAACAACTTTGTTTGGCTCATGAAGATCAGCTGTGGTCTGACTTGGTTCTTGGAGATTGGCTGTGACTTGACTCGATTTGTGAAGAACAGTAGTGAACTGCTTTGACTCATGGAGATCAGCGGTGACTTGACCTGGCTTGTGAAGATCCATGACCTTACTTGACTCAGGAACTAGGGCTGTGACTTTGCTTGGCTTGGTTTGAACGGCTGTGACGTGACTTGACCTGGCTGGAACAGCTGGAACGTGACTTGACTTGGCTGTGACTTGACTTGACTTAGTAGGAACAGCAGCTGGTGCAGGTTCAGAAGAGGCAGACATGACTTTGACCGGTTGTGGCCTGGCTGACGTGGCGTGAGCGGGCGCTGGCTGGGCTGACGTGGCGTTAGCAGGCGCTGGCTGGGCTGACGTGGCGTTAGCAGGCGCTGGCTGGGCAGACGTGGCGTTAGCAGGCGCTGGCTGGGCTGACGTGGCGTTAGCAGGCGCTGGCTGGGCTGACGTGGCGTTAGCGCTTATCTTTGCGACAGGCTCTGGCGTGGCGGCCATCTCTGCGTCAGGCTCTGGCGTGGCGGCCATCTTTGCGTCAGGCTCTGGCGTGGCGGCCCTCTTGTGCAGTGCAGACTCGGGCTCCTGAATGATGGTGGAAGCTTGACTGGACTTGGAAGCTTGACTGGACCTGGAAGCTTGACTGGACCTGGAAGCTTGACTGGACCTGGAAGCTTGAGCTGTAGCCTGACCTGACTCTGGAGCAGCGGCTGAGGCTTGACTTGGCTCTGGAATAACAGCAGCAGCTGGACTTGGCTCAGGAACAACATCTGTGACCGGGCTTGACTCGTGGAGAACGGCAGCTGTGTCTTGACTTGAGCCAGAGGTCGCCACCGCGACATGGAGCGCCACTTTAGCTGCCCAAACTGTCATTAGGGGTGTATCCAGCACGTGGGCTATCATAACCGCAGGTGGCGTCCGGGTGCTGATCTCAGGTTTAGGAATGGCGTCCATATTGTGGAGTGGCTTGGAGACGGCGGCCATCCTATGCAGTTGCTTTGGTGTGGCAGCCATCTTGTGCAGTGGCTCAGGAAAGATGGCTGTAATTTGACTTGAGACAGAGGCAACAGCTGTAATTTGACTTGACACAGGAACAACAATTCTGGCTTGATTTGACACAGGAAACACAGTTTTAACTTGACTTGCCTTAAGAGCAGTTCCGACTTGACTTGACGCAGGAACAGCAGCTGTAGCTTGACTTGACTCAGGGGTGGCAGCTGTGACTTTACTCGACTCAGGAAACACAGCTGCAGCTTGACTTGACTTGGAAACTTGACTTGACTCGGGAAATACAGCTGCAACTTGACTTGACATGGAAACTTGACTTGACTCAGGAAATGTAACTATACCTTTTAATGGCTCTTGTATGGCAGCTGTGACGTGACGGAGCTCTGTTTTCGCCGCCATCTTGTGAACGGGCTCCGCCGTCGTCGCCATCTTGCCAACCGGCACCGCAGTTGCCGCCATTTTGTGCACGGGCTCTGTTGTCGCTGCGATAGCATGAGCGCGCTCCGACACGGCCGCCATTTCACGAGCGATCCAGGCGGCAAACTTGTTTGTGACGTCGTGATCCGGCAAGACTGCTAGTTTGCGAGTGGGACACGCGGTCGCCATTACCGCGTTGTTACGCTCCCTCTGCGCGACCCCCACGGTGCACGGCGAACCCACACACAGCAGAGCAAAGTTCAAAAAGGCGGATAAAGACGAGCGTGGACCCTCTCGTCTCAGCCTCCCTTTCAAAGGTTGATTTATCCCGTCACAAAATATTTCTATAATTGTGCAGTCCGGGAGGGTGGAATAGTTGGCAATGGCCAGAAACTCACGGATGTGTTGTTCTAGTGTGCGTGGTCCTTGTTTTCTTCTGAAAAGAATTCTGTCTGTGTCCATATCTGAATGTCCGGGAGTGAAGCTGCTGGATCCTGTGGGGGCTGAGTATTCTGTAACGGGGGGAACGAGACGAGAGACGAGCGGATCCATTTGCAAGCTTTTATTGGGGCTAGACAGATACATAGACAAGCAGGCAGGGTCGAGACAGGAGCAGATAGGTGCATAAGGGCTAGGCAGAGAGTAATCCATAATCCGGGCGAGGGTCGATCAACGGCGAACGATATCCAGTGGGCGAGACAGGAGAATGGTCAGACAGGCGAGGGTACAGGAAAAACGATAAAACAAAGAGAACTAGACATGGGAACACGGGGAGAAACGCTTCGTATGACAGCATAGGCAAGATCAATACTCGGCGGTGAGAGACAGGAAGACCGGGGCTTTTATACTGTCCGTGATTGGTGCTAATGGTAAGAGCAGTGGCTGATGGGTAATGGAGTCCGGGGTGTAGTGCAACAGTCAGTGTGAGAGAACAGAGTGAGGTGAGAGTGACATCTGGTGGTGAGCGGAGAACAGGACACCGACCAGATTCGTGACATCCACTTCCAGAACAACAGTTCACAAATAATTCACTCAACCCCATGTCATCCAAGATGTTCATGTCTTTCTGTTGTCAGTCATAAAGAAATTATGGTTTTTGAGGAAAACATTTCAGGATTTTTCTTCATATAATGGATTTCAATTGTTCCCCTGATTTTGAACTTTTGAACAAAATGTAGTTTAAATGCAGTTTCAAAGGGCTCTAAATGATCCGCAGTACACAGACGATGAACTTACAGGTGATTCGTAGTAGTGATGGGAATTTCAGATCGTTTTACCAACTCGGACCTTTGAGTCTTGTTCAGCAAAATGAACAAATCTTTTTTTGAGTCAATTTGTTCATTTTAGCAAAATCAGCATCATGTGACAGCCCCATAAGATTCGAACGAACGACTCGAAAAACCCGAAGACTTGAAACAGGTGAAGTAATTCCAGTACAGAACCTAATAGGATGTTGCGCATGTGTGACTAAACAAATCACTCCCCGAGACGACTCGTTCTTCCCAAGTCACATTAAAGATTCATTCAAAATGAAAGAATAGTTCAATAACGATCCATTACTGATTCGTAGCATCGTGGACGCGCATCCCAGAGCCTGTGCTACTCGACCTTTTGTACTTAAAAAGTATACACATTTTTGTTTTTCAAAAAAAATGTTTCATTAGATAAGACCCTTCTTCCTCAGCTGGGATCATTTAGAGCCCTTTGAAGCTGCATTTAAACTACATTTTGTAAGTTCAAAATCAGGGGCACAATTGAAGTCCATTATATGAAGAAAAATCCTGAAATGTTTTCCTCAAAAACCATAAATTTCTTTACGACTGAAGACAGAAAGACATGAACATCTTTTCCTGTACCAATTCCTGTAGTTGCACAGAATTAAAAATAAATAAATAAATACATATTAATTTATTTTAATAATTTGCAAATCATTGCATTTGTTTTTTATTTACATTTTAGACAACAACCAAACTTTTTTTGAAACAGTGTTGTAAAAATGAATGGATTTTTTTCATTAGTATGAAGTATACTGACAATTTCATTTTCTTTGAAACTGTTTATAAAATAGATCAAAAACTGTTAGTGTATTAATCCATCTGACCCAAGATATTTATTGGATTTTATTCCCCATTCTATCACTCCCCTACCTTCCTTGTTACTAAACATGTAACAAATGCCCAAAAACATGGAGAAAATGTTGGTTAATAATGTCTGTGTCACACTAGGTAGTAAAAATTGGCTCCTGGTTCATATTGTTTTGTTGAAAGTTTGTTGTATTACAGTTTCCATGTGGTAATTATCTGGATTGTGTAGCACTGTTTCAAGCTTGGTGAATATTATGTAAGCATAGTAGGTAGAAAGTTACGTCAATTTTATTTTTATTGCATGTTTACAGTGAAGTAGTGACTGCTGTGTTAGCTGTGTTAATTAGATTAAGAGGCGGTATTATATTCAGTACAGTAGCTATATATATGTATAAATAAGTGCATTTTTTTATTTGAAGGAAAAAATATCAGTAGCATAAGAGCATAACATTTAATCGCAGAACAAAAAAAGCTTGACATTTTAGATATGTATAGTATTTGGGTGAGTGTGTGTGTGTGTGTGTGTGTGTGTAAATATATGCAAACATATAGTAATATAACATGTATATAAAATGAACTGGCCCAGATCTGACATGGTACTGGACCAGATCCAGTATGGTACTGGCCCAGGTCCAGATTGTTATTGGTTCAAATCTGGCTTGGTACTGGACCAGAACCGGTATTGAACCGTCCCAGATCTGGCCCACATATGGGCCAAATCACCATATAGAAGTCCACATCTGGTCCGGAGCTGGCCCAGTTCTGGTCCAGATGCAGGAAAATGGATCCAAGTTTGTAACGTTTTGTTCCTGTTTGTAATGTTTTGTTAATATTGTGAGCGCACACAAATAAAAGTGGACCATTTACAGTTCCAAATGATGTATTACTCTTACCTTTGTGAGAAAAATGTTAAATTGTAAATTGTTTTTACATTTTTCACTGAAAAGAAAAATAAAAAAAATCAAGTGGCGCCTCCATGTCAAAGCACGCTTCAGCTTCCACTCCCCGCACAACTGTTTGGATATGCACCTAATAGCGCACATTTATCTAGGTTTAATGTTTAAACTAGTATTGTTATATACTTGAACTGATTTTACATATATAGATTTTATTTTAGGCAAGTCGTGATGATTTGAGAAGGCAAATAGACTAAACAAAACGGTCTTCCGGTGGCCACTGTTCATTACTTTTTAAAATAAAAACATTTAATGAACAAAACGTGCTCCAAACATTTTTCTAAATTAACTTAATAAAAAAAAAAAAAACTAAATATTATCACTTTGCCATTACATACAAACGGAATATCTGAAATAGTAGTATAAGCTGTTTTGATCTTGGTAGAAACTATAAAAAACGAAGTAAATCCAAATGGCCCAAAGCATTTGGATTTACTGTTTGTAATGGTCTTAAAAATAAGACCAACATATAATGACTCGTGTCTGATGGAGTTTGATAGCTCCATAAACCCGATTGCTTCTCCATCTAAGTTTAAACAGCATGCCCAAAAAGTGCTTGTAATGAGTGATCATGGCAACACAGACAGCATGCACTCTGTGAAGCAGCATGAACAAACATGAACAAAACACAATGCTTCCGTGCACAATAATTGCGGCTGTCTCAACTGACCGTAGTTAGATGAAATAACCGCAATCAGACGTTATTTAATAAACGCAACAGGCCTAGTTGTGAGTGGAGTGTCTAACCCTATCCCCGTCCCTGCATTAAGTGATGTTTTATTAACAAATTTCGGGAGGAGCACGCACAGATAATTAACTCGGCCAATTCAACATCAGCAATCACACTCCCTATCCAGTCAGCACGAGAGAATCCCTACAAATAACCAAAGCAGTCCTACCGTCTTTTTCTCGTCTCGCAGCACTCGGTTCGCCCCTTTGCTATTTTATCACAGACCCATTTTCGGATCCTCCGCAGCAATCCGCCAGCTCCAAGATTACTGCTCCTCTGCCAGTCATCGCTTCCGAGCCTCAAGCTCCATCGCGGTCAACGCTCTGCTCAACAAGCCACACGATAACCTCACCTCCACTGCCGAAACTACCAACTTCCCTGGCGTCACGCTCCAAATCAGCCAGCCTCACTTCTAAATCCACTCCAGCCGCCAAAGCGGCGAACAGATCGAGCAAAACCCCTGAACTCATATAAATAAATAAATAAATAAATAATTATTTACAAAATAATAATTAATTAATTAATAAAAAAAAAAAAAAAAAACTTTTACAATTTGTTGCTAGTTGCTTAAATCTGGCAACACTACAGGCTACCCGGATATTTCAGCATGTCCCGCCAAAAGTCACAACAGCCACAGCAGCAGAACCAAGCATGAAGATGTCTTCGCTAGCAATGCAGGCCCTCAAATTTCAGAATTTCCATCGACTACCCCTAACCTCTTTTTCCTTTTCAGCAGCGTTCAGCTCCCGTAGAAGACACAAGCAAGAGGTCGCCCCTGCTAGCAGTGCAGGCTACACAGACTTCTAGCCTTTTTCCTGAATGTCACAAACCCCATGGCCTACAGCTACAGCAGCTGAAGCAAACGCAAAGCTGTGTCCGCTTGCAACACAGGCCTTTGCACGTCTTTCATCCTGTTACTTCTGTTCTAACCCTCTTTTTCTTTTCAGTTGCCTGTTAGTGGAGGTTGCCTCTGCTAGCGGCGCAGACTACATAGGATATCACAAACTCCACTCCCTTCCCATGATCTACAGCAGATGAAGCAAGCCGACCTCCAGCTCCCATAGTTGACACTAACTCGAGGCCTCCAATGGTGGTGGAGACCAATCCATAGCTTTTTCCTTACCCCACTCCCAACCTCCTTCCCTACCCAGGGGCTGCAGCCCCACTGTCTACCCCTAGCGTGAGCATGCCTCCGCTAGCGGCACAGTCATACCCATAGCCCCATCTTTCCCCCTCTCCAGCCCACGGCCTACAGTTCCACAGCCCCGCCCCCTCCTTCAGCTATCACTCCCGGAGCCACCCCGAGCATGAGCATGCCTCTGCAGGTGGTTCTGGGAGCTATCATTCCTTCTCCCCCTCGCATGCTCACCCTTTCTTCTCTCTATCATCTGCCTTTTCCTACCCATCCCTCCAAATGCTCCCGCGCCTTGGAACCACCACCCCCCCCCATAGCCAGAAGCATCAGGACTCAGATTTTGTCAGAAGCGTTCAGAAGCCAGAGGCCTTCAAGACCTACATGCTGACCACTTCCATATCAAAGAAGCTCACCGAATTCTCATCAGCCAATCCCTTTAACTCCAGTTTATCACCATTCACTCGATCTTTAGACCCACCATAGACATTACCTTGAACACCACCCCAGCAGCACCCCACTCCCACAGGAGCCTTTTCTGGATTTCCCCACTGCCGCAGCAGTACCTGTTTTTAAAAATTCCTCCCCACTGCCGCTGCAGTGTCTGCTCCTGCAGGAGCCTTTTTCTATACTCCTACACTGCCGCAGCAGTGCCCGCTCCTGCAGGAGCCTTCCCTGTATTTCCACACTGCCACAGCAGTGTCCGCTCCCGCAGGAGCCTTTTTCTACATTCCCACACTGCCGCAGCAGCATCTGCTCCCGCAGGAGTCTTTTCTGTTTTCCCTACCTTCCATGTATTTCCACACTGCCGCAGTAGTGTCCACTCCAGCAGGAGTTTCCCTGTATTTCCTCACTGCTGTAGTAGTGTCCGCTCCCACAGGAGCCTTTCTCTCCATTTCCCCACTGCCTCAGCAGTGTCCACTCCATCACAAGCTTTCTCTGTATTTCTACACTGCCGCAGTAGTGTCCGCTCCCGCAGGAGCCTTCACTGTATTTCCACACTGCCGCAGCAGTGTCCGCTCCCAGAGGAGCCTTCCCTGTATTTCCACCCTGCCGTAACAGTGATTGTTCCCGCAGAATTCTTTACTCCTTTTCCCCACTGCCACAGCAGTGCCTGCTCCCGCAGGAGCTTTATCTATATTCCTACACTGCTGCAGCAGTATCTGCTCCCGCAGGAGCCTCCTCTGTATTTCCACACTGTAGTGTCGCTCCCTCAGGAGCCTTTTCTCTACTTCCTTACTGCCGCAGCAGTATCCGCTCCCACAGGAGCCTCTTCTCTCCTTCCAGCACAGGCTTTCCCCATATTTCTACATTGCCGCAGTAGTGTCCACTCCCGCAGGTGCCTTCCCTTTATTTCCACACTGCTGCAGCAGTATCCGCTCCCGCAGGAGCATCTTCTCTACTTCCACACTGCCGCAGCAGTGTCCACTCCAGCACCATTTTTCTCTGTATTTCTACACTGCCGCAGCAGCAGCTACTGCTCCCTAGGATCCCGTACCTCTGCTTCTCGCTCACCTCCCCCCCGCTACAACAATGCCCACTTCCTCAAGAGCCCCATCCTCCCGCCCAACACTACCACAATGATCCTTTTCCAAGTGACGTCCAGCACCCTTCTATCCATAAGCTCTGCAAGTTTGGGGGGTTATCGCTGGCTGCTGTCCTGCGTTAATAGCCTCTTTGGGGGAGCGCTTTGGGTTCGGGCTAAAATGCCTAGCTCGGACCCCTCTCCCCGGGCAGCACGGGCTCGGGAATGATTACCGAGCTCGGAGCCCTCTCCTGGGCAGCACGCCAAATACGCATAACCTTTACTCAGTTTATTATATGCAAGTGTGAACTCGTGAACTGTTAAATATTTTAAATATGTTAAACTGAAAAAATGAATCATTTATATATATATATATATATATATAGAGAGAGAGAGAGAATGGTTTAATGTCAGTTATTTCTGTCTTATTTCTATTTTCTATCTCTATTAATTGTAAGTTATAACAGCCAGTGCTCCACACAGAGATCTGATCCCATCATCATTCAGTGTATCTGGAATGACATGAAGAAACAGAAAAGGTACACTTAGTTTTTCAGGTAGTTTTGCAGGTAGGTTTCTTGAAGCATCTTGGAGACGTTATCACAGTTCAACTGAATTGTCTCCGTTTTTTGTTTCTTCATGTCATTCCAGATGATGATGGGATCAGATCTCTGTGTGGAGCACTGACTGTTATTTTCTACTGACACTACAGCAGAAGATAGAAATAACACATTAAACCATATTTTTAGCTGGTGAAAATACTAGTAGCCTAAGATTTCCACACAGTATATAAATGTGTGTGTGTGTGTATACATATAATATGTAAATATGAGTATATATGTACAGTATATATATAGCACAAAGTCACTGAGGAGTTGAAATAGAAAAGTCTAAAATCTTCCTGGTAGACATACTTGAGTTTGTCCAGTGAGCAGGTTGAATCCAACAGTTTTTCAGTGAGTAGTTTGACTCCTGAATCTCCTGGGTGATTGAAGCTCAGATCCAGCTCTCTCAGGTGTGAGGGGTTTGAACTCAGAGCTGAAAACACATAACGACAGCCTTTCTCTGTCACCATACAGCCAGACAATCTGAAAACACAGCAATAGTCCATGTGACAATCAGACAAATCTCTTTCACACATTTTTGCCATGAATTATTCCTATATGGTTGTGTTATGAACAAATGTATAATGAAAAAAAATATACATTATACACATTATAAATCATATGATGGAAATGCTGTCCAGAGTTGTCACCAGTGTTACTGGAAAAACATCACTTAAAAACACAGTTTAAAATAACTTTCTGTTTTTATCTATAATGTCATTTTCTATATTTTCTTATTTTCTATTAATCACGTAAAAAAAACGGACTAATAGGTGAAGAGTGACATTGCCTTTTGTGTATTATTTACACCTATTACTGAAGAAATCAGCTTCTGTTTATTCTTAAAGGGATAGTTCACCCAAAAATGAAAATTTGATGTTTCTCTGCTTTCCCCCCAGTGTATCCAAGATGTAGGTGACTTTGTTTCTTCAGTAGAACACAAATGAAGATTTTTAATTCAAACTACCAAATCTTTGAGAGTAAAAGAAAAACCCACACAAACAAAACCAAATTAATCCCTGCAACTTGTGGCGATACACTGATGTTGTAAGACATGAATCGATCAGTTTGTGCAAGAAACTAAACAGTGTTATATAATTTTTTACCTCTGATTCACCGCTATGTCCTACTGTCCTGAGCACACACAGCATCTGGCACGTGACGTGCCACTCTGGCTTAGTATACGCAAGCACCGGAAGTGATCTGCACGTATACTTCACTCATTGTTTACACTGCACAGAGATTGTGGGTATGTGTAATGTGGGGAAAGAGGCGAGAGGCGAGCGGATCCAAATGCAAACTTTTATTCTTAGGACGAGACAGAGACATAGTGAAAACAGGCAGGGTCGAAACGATAACAAACAGGTATGTTGGGGCGAGGCACAAGAGTAGTCTGTGAAGCAGGTGTGGGTCGATCCGTGATGAACGTAATCCGAAAGGGGCAAAGCGAGGGGATAATCCATAAAACGAGCGAGAGTCCAGAAGGCAGGCGGCGAGACAGACGAGACGAAATGGCCGGGCGAGAAAGCTAAACACAGGGAACTCGGGAATTTGAAACAACAACGTAAACACCACAGAAATCTATAATAATCCATGAGTCATAGGGGAAAAGTCCGGGGCTTATACAGGGTGCTTGATTGGCCCCAGGTGTTGACGCAATCAGCGCCATGGATGATGGGAGTAGTATTCCGGGGTGCAGTATTCCGGGGTGCAATGCAACAGTCTGTGTGATATGATGCGAGAGCGACATCTGGTGGTGAGCAGACTGAAGGTCACCAACCAGATTCATGACAGTATGATGACTATTCAGGATAATACTTGCGCTTATCCTGATTGTTCAAACCGATTTAAAGCTAAAAGATTACGTTTGCGCTCAGGACAGTAGGACAAACTGATTGTTTTGTGTTTTAGGACAACAGTGTATCGTCATGAGTCGCAGGGCTTAATTTGGTTTTGTTTGTGTATTTTTTTTTTTTCTCAAAGATTTGGTAGCCATTGTCTGCCATTATATGACTGACAGACTGCAACAGTTTGAGTTAAAAATCTTCGTTTGTGTTCTACTGAAGAAACAAAGTCACCTACATCTTGGATACCCTGGGGGTAAGCAGATAAACATCAAATTTTCATTTTTGGGTGAACTATCCCTTTAAAGGTTGACTTATTGCAAAATAACTGTATTTCTGACAAGAAAATGCATATTATTTAACTTTGTAACTTCTGTAAACTGATTTGCAGGGCCATACAGTGCAACCATTTCAGTTACATTTGTGACTAAAAACTACTACAAAAACTACTGCATGTAGTTAGTAGTAAGCAACTACTACTTACCATGTAAAAATTTTTAGGAGCACCAGTGTGACTGACTCAGGGGAGCTTCAAAGGTTTCTACTTTCAGCACATTTTTGGAGCGTTAGGTAATGTATCACAGACATTTCTCATATATGTCATATCTTATTCCTTGAACAGTGTTAATCAGAATCCACTCACTGCTCAAAACACCAGAGTTTTGTTATGCAAACTCACAAATCCTCTCATTATAACAAACTAAGTGTGGACATGGTGTACATAAGCAGGCACGTGCACAGGTAGGGCTCAACCTGTGCAGAGCACATGCCCTTTTTGTAATTACACTTGGAAGTGCCATTTTTTTGGGGGAGTTTTTTTTTTTTTTTTTATAAATCAATGCTATTGGTAACCCTTTACGTCTGTCTTTTTTTTTAACAAATATTTAACCAATTAAAGGCATTAAAAAGCGCATCTCTTAGAAGCGCTCAAACTGTCAGTCAAACTTCACAACTCCACCCCCTGAGCGCAGCGAACTTACGTTTCAGCACATCAGTCAGAGTCATAGAGCAGAAGCAGATGAACGTCTTCGTCTTGTAACGGTAAAATATCTTGTTGTTTGAATAAGTGCAACGTTGTCTAGTATGTCTATAAAGGTTCATATAATGCATCACCACACCGGTGTGACGTTGACGTAATGTGATGTCGTCGTTTTAATGATGGACAAATTGCACACATTCGCTGGTCAAAAACCCGCACTGTAACTGCATTTGAGTTTGACACAAAGCAACCGAGTGATCCTTGTCAGCTAGGTAAAATATATTATGAGAAATTTCTATTTTGATTTTATGATTTTATTTGATTTTCCTTTTTTCAGTTTCAGCACATGCCCCTCAAAAGGTCTGTGCACGGCACTGTACATAAGAGATTCACTGTGCAGTGTAGGGAGCTTCATTAATTAAAATCTAACTTTGTGAGATCATGATGAACTAAAATGAGTGACAACTTTTATTAACTGTTAAGGGAGTTTGCAAATCTGATATTGATTTAATCCTCTGGTTGTTTTCGGATTCCTGTCACACTTGTGGTGTTCCCAGTCAAAAATGACGGACTCCTAACAATTGCTTATAAATCTTTGATTATGCTATATTTCCACCAAATATTGGATTCATTCTTTTTGTCAACTTGTTTTCTTTCATTTAGGACTGGTTTTGTGTTTCTATTTGCATCTGATTAATCATAGGCCTCATTTATCTGAGAGTAGGAACCTCATTTGGAGTCCGGCCATTTTTGACCAGGAACACCACAAGTTTGACTTTGTGCACTTTTGTACAGTTTTGCCTACTTAAAATCTGTAAACACACCTACATGCCACTTGTATGTTCTTTGCCACCTCTGTAGTGCAAATTAATTTTGTTAATACTGATTTCATTTGATTGGTAACTTATTCTAATTAGAAATTAACCCTTTCACGCATACGATCACACCAGTGTGATCATTCTTGGCTGGTCCCTGAAGTGTACGATCACACCGGTGTGATTCGAACGTTCAGCACGTCACGTGATCAACTGCTGAATTCCAATCTGCTGGCACTGAGCAAGATCGGATGCACTGAGCGCTTGTCATATTATCGCAACTATTCCTGTTTTCAACTATATAATGCTTAGTTTAGGTTCCAGACATTTAAATACACATAAGTCCTAGTAAAACGATGCATTTATAGTTAGCAAAATACACACCGATGTCTATGGAAGTGGCAATAATGATCCTTACAAATGTTATCTGATGACATGTTTTATTGATACCATATACACATAGTGTACGTAACTATAAAGTTTACTCTGCTCTTCTCTAAGCTCACCAGAGACTTCAATATTTTTCGGGAGGAGAGGATGAATTTGCGTTTTGTAAATCCCACAGCTCGGATTCAGCGTGAACTAACATGGTGGCGCCCATCACTCGGCATAGATCAACTAACACGCTGATTATAAAAGTGTTCAAACCTCCAAATACATTTACTTGCACATATTTCAAAATCGGAATATCAGATATTTCATAATACAGTGAGCACGTTTGTGAACATTAATAATAAAAAGGGAAAAATTATATAAAAGTGATACATGTGTCATACAGCACTATTGTGGCTGCGTCATGTCAAGTGAGAAACACGACGCATTACCATGGAAACAATAAAGCTACACGTTCTAAATAAAAAAAACTCACCCTAGGGGCTCAGCTAGAATATTTTAAACTCACGTGTGAAAGGGTTAATTATAACACTTTGAATTTGACATAAAACTACACTGAGTCATCTCACAATACTGATCAGAAGGTTCTCCTGAATAGTACAAGTGGTACTAAAAAGAAAAGTAAGTTCAGAGCCCTGATTTGATGTTAACATGTTAGTGTTCCACTGTACTGCCCGATGTGTAGTTACATTTTATAGGAATGCTAAGAAGTTAATATTAGATATTCTTCATGCTGCTCTGCTGATATCCATTACATACATATTAGCTATTTGTTTGGATGACAAAAACATTTAAACAGCTGTCTAACAGTACATGTCAAGTCAACTGGTGATTAGGATGGCCAATCAAATAAAAGGGCATATGTTTGATACATGTATTTTTAAATCCAGAAAGACATTGAAAACAATGGACCATGAGCTTTTTGCATGAGCATAAACATAGTGCCGCACTGTATAATCATATCAAATTACATCACAAGCTTTACAATTTGATAAGCACATTTTGTTTATTTATTTTATTAATACCATTTACCTCAGAATCTCCAGCTGACACTTTAGACTCTTCAGTCCATCCGAGAGAAGTTTCACCCCAGAATCCTGCAGGTCATTGTTACTCAGGTCCAGCTCTCTCAGGATGCTTGAGTTGGAGGATTGTAGAGCTGAAGACAGACTTTCGCAGGACTGAGTAGTGAGATTACATCCACATAACCTGTGTAAAGAACAAAACAAACAACTATATTGAAAACAAGTAAAAGGCTTTCCTTTAGATTTAAA